>NC_069502.1:116471597-116604097 GCF_027579735.1 Bombina bombina
TTGCGTGTGATCAGAGTATACCATTTAAATGCTGGATAGAATATAAAACTACATAATACTTGGAGATTATGACTATGTATATATGTATTTTAAGGGTTGGGAGATAATAAGCCAATGCTTTTTAACATATAACATTTTAATGGGGTGATATATCGTTAGAGAAAAAAATATAGGATGGACTCCGCTGTGCGTGTCGCCTAAACATACTATTTAAAATGCTGAGTAGAATATAAGACTACACAATCTTGGAGGTTGCAGCGATATATATGGATTGGGAAATAGAAGGGAGCTTAATATGAACCAAAGAAAACTGCTCCAAATAATAAGTCGCTAGGACCTAACCAGATATGAGTACCATCTGCATAAAAATAAGGGAAAATCCCACGGGGACATATCAAAGAGAAAGAAAAAATTCTGCCTCCTATTAAGGAATGGTAGTATTACTCTGTCATACCAGCCCTAACCTTTGCAAAAGACTAAAAAGTTAGGTATCCCGCGGCCCCGGCCGCTGGCAGCAAGACACCACTATGAACTATTATACTAATATAAGTAAGGCATAAAGGCTGTAGGGCATTCAAAGGTATATGTGCAGAAGTGGCTGGATATGATTCCTATAGACAGTTAAGGAGGGGGTTAATGGGAGAGCATTTAGAGTAAGGGCATACCTAAGCATATATTGTCCAGCAATAAATAAGTTGCACAAAAAGAAAAAACAATAAATGTAGAGGACCTGCAGCAAATGATCTGAGAATGGTTAGATATGTGCTGCAGAAATACCCTGTCAAAGTGAGGCTGCAACAGAAACATGCATGCAATATGGTGCTAAAGTACTAAACTTGGCATCTTTATATAAACAATAGAGGATATTGCAGTATTTCAAAGCACATGGTTAAGCAGTATATGATTAAAATAAACAAAACAATGTAAAGGGACCTGCAAACACTAGATAGATCGTCCGTATTGAAAGATAAGCACATTGCAAATATACATTTTAAGAAAATGGTACTGCACTGGAGACACGCAGAAAATAGAGCAATAACTATGCCACTGAATGTCTGTATGCTCACAGAGCGGCCCGGCACTGAAAGGGAAAAAGAATGTCAATGTCTCTACTTAGCTCCGGTAACTACATGCTGATATTGATGCTAAATCCCCCTCAGCAGCATTGCAGCAAGCTCCAGGGGCAGTTCGTTACATAGGGAGAAAAAGGAGGTCAATGTCCCAGCTCAACTTTTTTTTTTTGGGAAACTCACACTGACATTGGGTTTGAATCACCTTCACCAACGCCAGCATGTTATCAAGGAGCAGTGCAGTGCGATCCGCCCGGATCCCAGTTCCAGCCCAGCAACATCGCACCGAAACAGGCATCCGGTAAGTAAGGAGCTTGGAGAGTTTGCGCTATTCTTGACTGTAGGGAATTGCAAGTCTGGGCACGATCATCTGCAATGGACCCCCTGAGGGTATATTTTACAGATGACTGCTGCAGGGCAAAAGCTGAGCCGATTACCCTTTTCTCTGGATCTGCCAAGGGGTACACAGTTTGGATCTGCCAGGGCTTGAAGTTTTCACTCCCTTCTTCGAGTGAGATCGTATGCGAGTCCCTGTTCAGGGCATTCCCAGCCTGTGACAAGGTTAGGTCTGGCTCTATGATTGCAGCCTCTTCGGTTGGGGACATAGAAGTAAAGATCCCCATGTAGTGCTCCCTGTGTTTTGCCGGCTCGATGGTACCTGTATTATCTTCTCTCAGGGTAATACCAGAGGTGAGTGGTGAGCGTTGGGGCCCCAAAACCTCACCTTCTCTACCATCCAAGAAAACAGGCTTAGGTTTAGACAGTTGTGGGACCGGGTGGCTTTTGCAGTCTTGTAGCGACTTATTCAGTGCGTCTGCGAGGGCGGCAAAATGACCATCGAGTAAGTTACTTATCTCCCCCAACAAGTAGAAGGGCATCTCCATGATAAGTGTGTGGTGGTGCTCTTTTGGAAGACAGAAGGTATACAGAAATTCCAGCGATGTCTTATAGTCTGCACTACGTGCCTCTTAACGTCAGGGCCCAAATGTGCCTCGCCGGGGGGTATGGAAAAGGCCTCAGCCTTCTGTTGTGCTCCGGGGGCTCAAAACTTCAGGTATCTCGTCAATTTTAGGCTCATCTAATGCAGGCTTGTAAGCAAGTGGTAGATAAATTAGTGTAGCTAGTATTTGAGCCAACTGATCAATCATTTCTACCAAAAAGGGATAGGATGCAGGAGCAGTATGGAATTATGCAGCCTATCATGGCTGCCACCCGGAAGTTCCCCCCAGCAAATTTTAATATTAAATAAAATTAAAACAGTGTCCTCTTTTATTGGAATCTTCATACCAAGATGCCCAAAAAAGTTGCAAGAAGAATTCTTTCAGCTTCCAACAGCAGCAGCAGCAGTCAACAGCAGCAACAGCTAATGGAGACCAATAATGATGCAGTTGAAGTAGTTAAAGAAAACAAAGTGTCCGGAATCACACGGAGTGGTCATCAAATAATGGCAATTCATGCCTTTTTGAAGAAAAAAAACCAACCCAATTGTATCTAAACATGCGGAGCAGCAGTGCTCGCAGGAAGCAGCATTAGAAAAATCCACTTCTATTAATGTATTATCCAGAGAACCAGCAGGTGATAATGGAGTAGATTTTGAACTAACTATGGAAACTTCCCGGAAGGAATGGCAGCAGCAGTAGCAGCATCTCTGTAGAAAATGAAAATAATTCTGATTTGGAATTTGAAGATAATATATCAGAAGGATCTGTTTATACTCCAACTCGTCATTGTGATTCTGATGATTCAGATTGCAGTACCATTGAGGAACAAACTCCAGCTTGCACCATCACTTCTACATATCCACTGTAGTGATGTCGCAAACCTAAAAATTTCGGTTCGCGAACGGCGGACTTGAACTTCCGCAACTGTTCGCGGACCGCCATTAGACTTCAATAGGCAGGCAAACTTTAAAACCAACAGGGACTCTTTCTGGCCACAATAGTGATGGAAACGTTGTTTCAAGGGGACTAACACCTGGACTGTGGCATGCCGGAGGGGGATCCATGGCAAAACTCCCACGGAAAATTACATAGTTGATGCAGAGTCTGCTTTTAATCCATAAAGGGCATAAATCACCTAACATTCATAAACTGTTTGGAATAACGTGCTTTAAAACATCAGGTATGATGTTGTATCGATCAGGTAGTGTAAGGGTTACAAAAGCGTAGTTGGGGAGTGAGCGAAATAGTGCGCTAGTGTCAGAGGGGGAAGATCAAACACCTTACTGGATATGCTTAGATCCTTCAATCTGAGCAGCAATGTTAACAATACTGAAAAGGGGATAGTAAGGGTGCTAAAAGCTAAAGATCTTAAGGGTGTTTATTTTGTGTATCGTGATACTGCTATTATTGCAATATGATTTTATAGTGCATTAAGTGTTAACAGATAAATACCAAGTGATTCTACACATACACTCTTAATGTGTGTTTAAAAAACTAATGTTTAATAAAAATAAAAATGTAATTTATCACATTAGACAATAACAAAATCACATGTATGGAACAAATGTTAGAGACGTCTCTCTATTATGTTGGGGATCCAACCAACAACATCAAAAATCAGCGAAGATACATAATTGTATCTAAAAATTGTGTATAAAATGTATCAATATTTAACAAATTTTTACAATAGTTAAAAAATAGGGAAACCTTGTATATAAAAACAGTGTTGAATGAACTTTGCTATATTCTTATCTAGGAGAGTTCCTCTCCAATTGGTAAGGTATAGTGGCAGCTAAGATTCTGTTATAGTGTTAGATTATTTTAATATTGAAGCGGTGCTGTAAGAAAATTAGGGAAGACACCGTAGTGCCTCTAAGTCCAGAGAGTCTTAAATTGCAGGGTATTATGTGAGCGTCCTGCATATATAGTATTTTCAGGCAATATTTAATGATCTTCTCGTGGTAACATACCTCTCTGTTTCAGTATCCAAAGCCGTGAGATGTGCTGTGTCTCTTCCGCGGCTAGTCTCTGTCCTGTGAAGCCGGTGTCTGACGTCACACCCGGTTATCCACAGAAACCGCCCACAGATGTCAATCACTCTCCCGGAGATACTTTCAGGTAGTTACCACTTTGTGGCTGTTATCTATTCAAATAAAAAGTCATCAGATGCCACCAGTATTGGAGATCTTTAGGACAAATCCCTTCTCTTGTTGTAACCTGCTCTTAGTGCTCAGGCACGCAGGTTATTTTCATCCGACAAAATATTCTGTTACCAGGAACAGTTCCAATTTGTTGTTGTTGTTAATAAAAATCAACCCGGGTTGTCAGATATTGGTAGAACTCTGGTGCAAGGTCCACTCACTTCAACGCGTTTCACTCCCTTATGGAGCTTTATCAAGAATGACCTGAGACCATTATGCACCTTTCTTTTAAAGGGATAGTCCTTTTCTAATTGGCTGCATTTCAAGTCTTGCAGTTAAGATGGATTATTATAATATGTGTCAGCTTCTTCATCTTTTAAGGTGGATTTTTTTCTTCTTTCCCTGTGCACCCAATTCAGCCCTTTTGGAGATAAGGTGTTATACTTAAAGATGAACTCTGCTTCTTTGAGTAAAAGTTTTTTCTGGATATCTCCTCCATCCAGAAAAAACTTTTACTCAAAGAAGCAGAGTTCATCTTTAAGTATAACACCTTATCTCCAAAAGGGCTGAATTCATAACTAGATATATCACCATTTCTGCTAGACTAATACAAATTATCTATCCATTTTAGATTTCCACAAATATTCAATAATCAGCACCTTTAGCACTTTTTGCACTAATGCACTTTATATCCTATAAATAATGTTTAGATATATGAAATAAAGAAACCTCACATGTGTTATATATAAAGTTTTATGAGAGGAATAGAAATTTGCAAGAATAAAGGCTCAAAGAAGCCAAATTTATCTAATTTACAACACATAATTAGATATTTCACTGTTTAAGTTAGAGTAACACAAGAACAATTAAAAACATGTCTAATTAAAAACCAGCATAGACTCCTTAGTAAAAATTTTTTTTATATTTTTTCACATTTTGATTTTTAGTATTATTTTTTATTATTATTATTTTTTCAATAATTTGTATATTTTTAAGTAATAAATAATGATTTTTTATGGAACTATAAAACCTTGCAAGTGTTGGTAAAATTCAAGAGAATGAAATATTGAAGTGGGTATATTTAGTAGTGTTGAAGAGGGTGCACAGGGAAAGGAGAAAAAAATCCACCTTAAAAGATGAAGAAGCTGACACATATTATAATAATCCATCTTAACTGCAAGACTTGAAATGCAGCCAATTAGAAAAGGACTGTCCCTTTAAAAGAAAGGTGCATAATGGTCTCAGGTCATTCTTGATAAAGCTCCATAAGGGAGTGAAACGCGTTGAAGTGAGTGGACCTTGCACCAGAGTTCTACCAATATCTGACAACCCGGGTTGATTTTTATTAACAACAACAAAAAATTGGAACTGTTCCTGGTAACAGAATATTTTTTCGGATGAAAATAACCTGCGTGCCTGAGCACTAAGAGCAGGTTACTACAAGAGAAGGGATTTGTCCTAAAGATCTCCAATACTGGTGGCATCTGATTACTTTTTATTTGAATAGATAACAGCCACAAAGTGGTAACTACCTGAAAGTATCTCCGGGAGAGTGATTGACATCTGTGGGCGGTTTCTGTGGATAACCGGGTGTGACGTCAGACGCCGGCTTCACAGGACAGAGACTAGCCGCGGAAGAGACACAGCACACCTCACGGCTTTGGATACCAAAACAGAGAGGTATGTTACCACGAGAAGATCATTAAATATTGCCTGAAAATACTATATTTGCAGGACGCTCACATAATACCCTGCAATTTAAGACTCTCTGGACTTAGAGGCACTACGGTGTCTTCCCTAATTTTCTTACAGCACCGCTTCAATATTAAAATAATCTAACACTATAACAGAATCTTAGCTACCACTATACCTTACCAATTGGAGAGGAACTCTCCTAGATAAGAATATAGCAAAGTTCATTCAACACTGTTTTTATATACAAGGTTTCCCTATTTTTTAACTATTGTAAAAAATTGTTAAATATTGATACATTTTATACACAATTTTTACAGATACAATTATGTATCTTCGCTGATTTTTGATGTTGTTGGTTGGAGCCCCAACATAATAGAGAGACGTCTCTAACATTTGTTCCATACATGTGATTTTGTTATTGTCTAATGTGATAAATTTATTTTTTATTTTTATTAAACATTAGTTTTTTAAACACACGTTAAGAGTGTATGTGTAGAATCACTTGGTATTTATCTGTTAACACTTAATGCACTATAAAATCATATTGCAATAATAGCAGTATCACGATACACAAAATAAACACCCTTAAGATCTTTAGCTTTTAGCTCCCTTACTATCCCCTTTTCAGTAGTGTAAGGGTTACGCCCGCTTCACAGTGACAGACCAAACTCCCCGTGTAACGCACCGCAAACAACCGCAAACAGTCCATTTGCACAACCACCAGATAGATAGATTTGATAGATAGATACATAGATCAATAGATGCAATATACATTTGATAGATACGAATTACATAGCTCAATAGATGCAATATACATTTGATAGGTATGAATTACATAGCTCAATAGATGCAATATACATTTCATAGATACGAATTACATAGATCAATAGATGCAATATACATTTCATAGATACGAATGATAGTTAGATGGATTTGATAGATAGATAAATAGATAGATTTGATAGATATATAATTTCACCAGACAGAGAATTACAAGACGTGCGGTCTGGGACTCATGGTAAGGTTCCCAGAGGCAGTTGCGGCGCCAGGGGATGTGTATATGGCATGGATTTTCGGAACCGGGAGATGGAAAAAGATGCTCGGTCGGTCCTCCTGCTTCAAATTTGGGGCACTGCCCGTGCAATCTATTGTGCCACCAGATATGAGTGGTGTGTTAAGTCGTACTATTCTTAGCAGTTTAATATCTGTTACTCCCCTTATCGGGGGAGGTGTATATGGCATGGATTTTAGGAAACGGGAGATGGAAAAAGATGCTTGGTCGGTCCTCCTACTTCAAATTTGGCCGAAACACAAGTGGCTGTCACAAAACAGTCCGGCCACGAGATAGATAGATTTGATAGATAGATACATAGATTACTTAGATCAATAGATGCAATATACATTAGATAGATACGAATTACATCAATCAATAGATGCAATATACATTTGATAGATACGAATTACATAGATCAATAGATGCAATATACATTTGATAGATGCGAATTACATTGATAGTTAGATAGATTTGATAGATAAATAGATAGATTTGATAGATATATAATTTCACAGACAGAATTACAAGACGTGCGGTCTGGGACCCATGGTAAGGTTTCCAGAGGCAGTTGCGGCGCCAGGGGAGTTGTATATGGCATGGATTTTAGGAAGCGGGAGATGGAAAAAGATGCTTGGTCGTTCCTCCTACTTCAAATTTGGCCAAAACACAAGTGGCTGTCAGTGTCACAAAACAGTCCGGCCACGAGATATAGATTTGATAGATACATAAATTACATAGATCAATAGATGCAATATACATTGGATAGATACAAATTACATAGATCAATAGATGCAATATACATTTGATAGATACGATTGATAGTTAGATAGATAAATAGATTGATTTGATAGATATATAATTTCACAGACAGAGAATTACAAAGACGTGCGGTCTGGTCTGGGACCCATGGTAAGGTTACTTCCTTTTGCACAATCGAGTACAGGTTGGGGTCGGGGATTGCCTTTTGTGCAAAGAAATTGTGGCCGGGTACCTTCCACTGCGGTGTCCCCTATCAGGGGACGTGTATATGACATGGATTTTCGGAACCGGGAGATGGAAAAAGATGCTTGGACACCCAGTACAGGTCGTTCTCCTTCAGCATTTTTAGACGAGGGTCCCCGACCCTCAACAGGCACGACAGCATGAAAGACCACATATGCCATCCTTTTGCACAATCGAGTACAGGTATGGCATCGATTTTAGGAACCCGGAGATAATTTTTAGGAACCGGGAGATGGAAAAAGATGCTTGGACACCCTCGTTCTCCTTCAGCCTTTTTATACGAGGGTCCCCGACCCTCAACAGGCACAACAGCATGAAAGACCACATATGCCATCCTTTTTCACAATCAAGTACAGGTATGGCATCGATTTTAGGAACCCGGAGATAATTTTTAGGAACCGGGAGATGGAAAAAGACGCTTGGACACCCAGTACAGGTCGTTCTCCTTCAGCCTTTTTATACGAGGGTCCCCGACCCTCAACAGGCACGACAGCATGAAAGACCACATATGCCATGACTTCCTTTTGCACAATCGAGTACAGGAATGGCATCGATTTTAGGAACCCGGAGATAATTTTTAGGAACCGGGAGATGGAAAAAGATGCTTGGACACCCAGTACAGGTCGTTCTCCTTCAGCCTTTTTATACGAGGGTCCCCGACCCTCAACAGGCACGACAGCATGAAAGAACACATATGCCATGACTTCCTTTTGCACAATCGAGTATATGTATGGCATCGTTTTTAGGAACCCGTAGATAATTTTTAGGAACCAGGAGATGGAAAAAGATGCTTGGTGGGTCCTCCTACTTCAAATTTTAGGCACTGCGCGTGCAATCTACTGTGCCACCAGATATGAGTGGTGTGTTAAGTAGCACTATTCTTAGCAGTTTAATTCCTGTTATGTGCCTTTTTTTTGGTTTTGAAGCCACAGTGCAGCACCAGAGGCCAGAAAAATTAGGCATGTAGACATGCCTGAAAAATTAGGTATTGTTGCAGACGCTGCTGTAGCAGCGGCCAGAAAAATTGATGTTTGTTTGACCGTTAGAAATTGCCCTAAAACATTGCGGCTTGAACCCTAGTTGTTGGCGGATAAGTCGCGCAAGTCATCTGGCATTCGAAGATAAAATACAGCAGCGTGTGTACCATTTTTAGCCCAAGGCAGCTCATCTCATCAGGCCTTTTTTACTCGAATGTATCGCCCAATGTCAGTCCCTTCGGGATCCATCCCTCATTCATTTTAATAAAGGTGAGATAATCAAGACTTTTTTGACCTAGGCGACTTCTCTTCTCAGTGACAATACCTCCTGCTGCACTGAAGGTCCTTTCTGACAGGACTCTTGAAGCGGGGCAGGCCAGAAGTTTGATTGCAAATTGGGATAGCTCAGGCCACAGGTCAAGCCTGCACCTGCACACCCAGTAGTCAAGGGGTCCATCGCTCCTCAGAGTGTCGAGATCCACAGTTAATGGGAGGTAGTCTGCTACCTGTCGGTTGAGTCGTTCTCGGAGGCTGGATCCCGAAGGGCTGTGGCGATGCATAGGAATGAAAAAGGTCCGCATGTCCTCCATCAACAACACGTCTGGAAAGCGTCCTGTCCTTGCCGGCGTGGGAGGAGGAGGAGGATTACTTTCATCTCTTCCCCTGTTCGATTCCCGTTGTGCTGTGACATCACCCTTATATGCTGTGTAAAGCATACTTTTTAATTTATTTTTGAACTGCTCCATCCTTTACGACTTGCGGGAATTCAGTAACATTTCAGTCACTTTATGCTTATACCGGGGGTCTAGTAGCGTGGACACCCAGTACAGTTCGTTCTCCTTCAGCTTTTTTATACGAGTTTCCCTCAACAGGCAGGACAGCATGAAAGACCGCATTTGCACAAGGTTGGATGCCGAGCTACTCATGTCCCGTTCCTCGTCCACACTGATCTCACTGAAGGTATCTTCCTCCCCCCAGGCACGTACAACACCACGGGTACCAGATAGGTGACAACAACGAGCACCCTGGGATGTCTTTTGTGCTTGGTCTTCCTCCTCCTCCTCAAAGCCACATTCCTCCTATTCCTCACAATCCTCTTCCTGCGTTGCTGCTGGTCCAGCAAGCGATGCTGATAAGGCTGTTTCTGGTGGTGATGGAGACCACAACTCTTCCTCTTCACGCTCATCTGCGGCCTGATCCAGCACTCTTCGCAGGGCACGCTCCAGGAAGAAAACAAATGGTATGATGTAGCTGATGGTGCCTTCAGTGCGACTGACTATGTTTGTCACCTCCTCAAAAGGACGCATGAGCCTACAGGCATTGCGCATGAGCGTCCAGTAACGTGGCAAAAAAATCCCCAGCTCCCCAGAGGCTGTCCTAGCACCCCGGTCATACAAATACTTGTTAACAGCTTTTTCTTGTTGTATCAGGCGGCAGAACATTAGGAGTGTTGAATTCCAACGTGTCGTACTGTCGCAAATCAAGTGCCTCACTGGCAGGTTGTTTCGCCGCTGGATATCTGACAAGTGCGCCCTTGCCGTGTAGGAACGCCTGAAATGGCCACACACCTTCCTGGCCTGCTTCAGGACGTCCTGTAAGCCTGGGTACTTATGCACAAAGCGTTGTACAATCAGATTACACACATGTGCCATGCACGGCACATATGTCAACTTGCCCAAAATCAATGCCGCCACCAAATTACTTCCGTTGTCAGAAACCACTTTGCCGATCTCCAGTTGGTGCGGAGTCAGCCACTGATCCACCTGTGCGTTCAGGGTGGACAGGAGTGCTGCTGCGGTGTGACTCTCTGCTTTCAGGCAAGACAGTGTGACACTGCCGTATCCAGGATGTTGAATAGTACCTGGGGAGCTGGGGGGATGCCGTTGATGTGGAGCAAGACACAGCAGCAGAAGAGGACTCAGCCGAGGAAGAGGTTATGGAAGAGGATGGAGTAGGTGGAGTAGAGGAGGTAGCAGCAGGCCTGCCTGCAAGTCGTGGTGCTGTCACCAACTCCTCTGCAGAGCCACGCATTCCATGCTTGTCAGCCGTCAGCAGGTTTACCCAATGTGCAGTGTAGGTGATATACCTGCCCTGACCATGCTTTGCAGACCAGCTATCAGTGGTCAGATGGACCCTTGCCCTTGTCTGTGTGCCAGACATGCCATTACTTCCTTTCGCACAATCGAGTACAGGTTGTGGATTGCCTTTTGTGAAAAGAAATTTCGTCCGGGTACCTTCCACTGCGGTGTCCCAATAGATACAATTTTTTTGAACGCCTCAGACTCCACCAGCTTGTTTTGTAAAATTTGGCGGGCTAAGAGTTCAGACAAGCCAGCTGTCAGACGCCGGGCAAGGGGGTGACTTAGAGAAATTGGCTTCTTACACTAAAACATGTCCTTGACAGGCACCTGACTGTGGGCAGATGAGCAGGAACTGTTACCGAAGAGAGACTGAGTGGCGGATGGTTGAGAGGGGGCAAGGAGTACAGCAGTGTCTGACATGGCTGAAGATGCTGGACCAGGAGGAGGATGGCGGCTTTGAGTTTGTGTGCTGCTTCTACTCATGTGTTCATCCCATCGGCGTTTGTGATGTGAGACCATGTGCCTTCGCAAAGCAGTTGTACCTAGGTGGGTGTTGGACTTCCCACGACTCAGTTTCTTTTGGCACAGGTTGCAAATGGCATCGCTGTTGTCAGAGGCAGACACACACAAAAAATGCCACACTGCTGAGCTCTGCGATGACGGCATTCTGGTGGTGGCAACAGCATGCATTGATTGCTGTCTGACTGTGCCACTATCTCCTTGCGACGACCTCCCCCTGCTTCCAACTCGTCTCCTCCTCCTCTCTGTCTCCCCATCTGAACTTTCCCCCTCTTCTTCTTCTCTTCTAGCGGGAACCCACGTGACATCCACGGACGCATCATCATCAACCGCTTCACTTGTATCTGACAAATCAACAAAGGAAGCAGCAGCGGGTACAACATCACCATCATCATCATCACACCGTACGTCCATGTCTGTAATGCTGCCTGACTGAGACATATCAATGTTATCTACATCCTCTGTCAATGATGGTTGCGCATCACTCATTTCTTCCAACTGATGTGTCAATAACTCCTCTGACAGATCAAGTGAAGCGGCTGTGGTGCTAGTGTTGGTGGTGGCGACAGGTGGGCGAGTGGCACTGGTCACTTGAGAGGTGCCCGAAGCTAAGCTGGAGGTGGATGGTGCGTCAAGGTTATGAGCGGAAGCTGTAGAAGATTGGGTGTCCTGTGTTAGCCAGTCAACTAGGTCCTCCTCAGAACTTTTCGCGTTCATGGCACGTGGCCTCTGAACACTGTGCATTATTGTAGGGTCAAAGGGAATCACAGCACCACGACCACGATGGCACCTGCGGGGTGGCCTGCCTCTGCCTGTTATTTTAAATGTACACTTACACTACTTTTAAACAAGATATGAGTGGTGGCACTGGGCAAGTGGGCACAGTATACGCTGTGAGCGTGACACAAAAAAGCAGACTGATGTTTCACAGTCAAAAATGTTTATTTTTTAAATATTTAAACTACTGTTACAACAAATATGTGTGGTGCCACTAACTTGGCAAGTGGGTCAGGTAAACACACGCTGGCAGGCAGGCAACTTCAATTAGATTACACTAGCAGACTGATGTTTCACAGTCAAAAGTTTTTATTTTAAATATTTACACTACTGTTATAACAAATATGATTGGTGGCACTAGTTGGCAAGTGGGCCTGGCACATACGCTGGCAGGCAGGCAACTGCAATTAGATTACACTAGCTGACTGATGTTTCACAGTCCAAAAAGTTTTTTTAATAAATATTTACAATACTGTTATAACAAATATGATTGGTTGCACTAGTTGGCAAGTGGGCCTGGCACACACGCTGGCAGGCAGGCAGGCAAATGCAATTAAATAACACTAGCAGACTGATGTAAAAGTCTTTTTTTTTTAAAATGTACACTAATGTTACAACAGATATGAGTGGTGGTACTGAGGATGGAAGTAGGCACAGTATATGCTGTGAGGCTGACACACAGGCTGGCGGCACTAGTGGCAGGCTGGCCTGGCAACTAAAATTAAATAACACTATGCCAAACATAGAAAAATTCCCACAATTGAACCACTAGATGCTACACCACCACAAGTTACAACTTGTGAAGTAAGAGCAGCTGGCACTGCTGTAATAGAAATCCCATCATCATCCATTAGGACTCCCAGACCACGTAGTAGTGCAGTAGGTGGTAGTGTAGATTGGAATTTTTTATTGTTGATAAACTAGATCAAACTAAAGCAACATGTAAAATCCTATATAATAAAAGGCCAAGTGTGTTTGTCCAAAGCTGTCATGCACAGTAGAGAATGCGTGCGAGGACAAACACACCTGGCCTTCCAACTGACCTCCTGGTGTCGTGTGGAGTGGGCGTGGCTGGGCGGGTGTGACGTGCGCGTGGCCTGGTGGTTGCGATGTGAGCGGGCGGGTGTGACATGGGCGGGGCCAGATGCTGGGAAACAGAGAGCTCTAAAGAGGGGGAATAGAGAGAGCAGAAAAGGCAGGGTGGATAGAGAGAACAGAAGAGGGGGGATAGAGAGAGGGAGAGACAGCAAAAGAGAGAGGGGGGAGAGAGAGACAGCAAAAGAGAGAGGGGGGAGAGAGACAGCAAAAGAGAGAAGGGGGAGAGAGACAGCAAAAGAGAGAGGGGGAGAGAGACAGCAAAAGAGAGAGGGGGAGAGAGACAGCAAAAGAGAGGGGGGGAGAGTGCGCAAAAGAGAGGGGGGGAGAGTGCGCAAAAGAGAGGGGGGGGAGAGTACGCAAAAGAGAGGGGGGAGAGAGACAGCAAAAGAGAGAAGGGGGAAAGAGACAGCAAAAAGAGAGAAGGGGGAGAGAGACAGCAAAAGAGAGAAGGGGGAGAGAGACAGCAAAAGAGAGAAGGGGGAGAGAGACAGCAAAAGAGAGAAGGGGAGAGAGACAGCAGGGAGAGAGACAGCAAAAGAGAGAAGGGGGAGAGAGACAGCAAAAGAGAGAGGGGGAGAGAGACAGCAAAAGAGAGAGGGGGAGAGAGACAGCAAAAGAGAGAGGGGGAGAGTGCGCAAAAGAGAGGGGGGGAGAGTGCGCAAAAGAGAGGGGGGGAGAGTACGCAAAAGAGAGGGGGGAGAGAGACAGCAAAAGAGAGAAGGGGGAAAGAGACAGCAAAAAGAGAGAAGGGGGAGAGAGACAGCAAAAGAGAGAAGGGGGAGAGAGACAGCAAAAGAGAGAAGGGGGAGAGAGACAGCAAAAGAGAGAAGGGGAGAGAGACAGCAGGGAGAGAGACAGCAAAAGAGAGAAGGGGGAGAGAGACAGCAAAAGAGAGAGGGGGAGAGAGACAGCAAAAGAGAGGGGGGAGAGTGCGCAAAAGAGCAAAAGAGAGGTGGGAGAGAGCGCAAAAGAGAGGTGGGAGAGAGCGCAAAAGAGAGGGGGGAGAGAGACAGCAAAAGAGAGGGGGGAGAGAGACAGCAAAAGAGAGGGGGGAAGAGAGACAGCAAAAGAGAGGGGGGAAGAGAGACAGCAAAAGAGAGGGGGGAGAGAGACAGCAAAAGAGAGGGGGGAGAGAGACAGCAAAAGAGAGGGGGGAGAGAGACAGCAAAAGAGAGGGGGGAGAGAGACAGCAAAAGAGAGGAGGGAAGAGAGACAGCAAAAGAGAGGGGGGAGAGAGACAGCAAAAGAGAGGGGGGAGAGAGACAGCAAAAGAGAGGAGGGAGAGAGACAGCAAAAGAGAGGAGGGAAGAGAGACAGCAAAAGAGAAGGGGGAAGAGAGACAGCAAAAGAGAGGGGGGAGAGAGACAGCAAAAGAGAAGGGGGAAGAGAGACAGCAAAAGAGAGGGGGGAGAGAGACAGCAAAAGAGAGGGGGGGAGAGAGACAGCAAAAGAGAGGGGGGAGAGAGACAGCAAAAGAGAGGGGGGAGAGAGACAGCAAAATAGAAGTGGGGAGAGCACAAAAGAGAGGGGGGGAGCACAAAAGAGAGGGGGAGAGTGAGCTAAAGAGAGGGGGGAGAGTGAGCTAAAGAGAGGGGGGAGAGAGCGCAACACCAGAAGAAGTTAATGTAGCAGCAGCAATCAACTTTAATCAAACTTATTACCAATTTCTGTGAGTACTTTACAACTTGCTTTTGAAAGTGGTCAAAAATTTCCCCTAAACTACGAATGTGTTTACCTAATTAATTTTAAAGTTGCAAAAATGCTTGCAAAAGATATCCTTCCTTTTAATTTTGTTGAAGGTCAAGGGTTTAGGGAATTAATGCAGTTGGTTGTTCCCTGTTTGCAAATCCTGAGCCATCATTATTTCTCATGAAAAGGTGCTCCCCAAATTCATAAACTTGTTTTAGAAAATGTTGGCAAACAATTAGAAATGTCAGAGTGTAACAAAGTTCATATTACAACTGACATGTGGACAAGTCCACAGGGTGCAGACTATATCACTGTGATTGCACATTGGGTATCATTTGTTGTAAGTAATGAGTATGTTTCCTCAAGGCCAATGCGACGCATATCTTATCGTAAGCATGCAACACTGAGCATGAAAAGTTTTGAACGAAAGAATCACAATGCAGCTAATATTCTTGGTAAGCTAAATGAAGTAATAAATTATTGTTTTTTGCCACGCAGCCTCAGGGTTGGCTTTGTGTCTTCAGACAATGGCTCTAATATTGTTTGTGCACTAAAGAATGGCCAAATGATACATGTGCCTTGTTTTGCACATATATTAAATTTGGTTGTTAACAAATTTCTTTCAGATTCAATACATATTCATGACATGTTGAATGCTTCATGAAAGATATGTCGCATTTCCACCGCTCCTACCATGCTCAAAATTAGTTACTAACATTACAAAAAAATAATTTACCCCGCTGTCAATTCTTAATTGATGTTTCTATGCAATGGAATAGCACGTTTGACATGCCTTTATGATTAACGCAAGGCAATAATTGAATACCTTATGACATTAAGAAAACCATTAGATGGAGTCTATTTGACTTCAACACAGTGGCATCTTATGAGTGATGTGTGCAAGGTTATTCAGCCATTTAAAGAGGCAACATAAATAGTAAGTGAACAAGATGCAAGCCTTAGTCAAGTCCTTCCATTAATTTACCTTCTTGAAACTAGACTGAGCTCCTTGCATCAAGTACAAGATAACTGTATATCTGATGCTGATGAAGATGATGATGTAGAGTTGTTTGATCTTGCTCAGCTTGCAAGAAAATTAATTATTTGTTTGTTGAAATATCCAAGGATCATCTCCATCAAAAAGAGAGATAAGTTCCTTCTTGCTATTGTTTTGGACCCACATTTTAAAGGTCTGAGAACATACAGTTGAGAGATGCAAGGGAGTACTCATCTCCAAAGTCAAGCAAGAAATTTAAATTAATCAGCGAGAAAACTCAAACAACTCTACAAAGAAGTCTAGCAGCAGTTGCACTGGTAGTGGTCGGCCATCTTTCCCAGATTGTAACAGTTCTGAGTCTGACTCAATATGTAACAATTCAGTTGGCGGAGGTAATTCCAGTAACTCATTGTTGGGTCTTTTCAGCAAATATGGAATCATGGCTATAGGTCAAGATGCAAGATTACATGAAGACAATCAGTGTTCTTCAGTGCGATGGTAACTGCATATATGTTGGATAACAGCTACTACTGCTGCAAGTTTGAAACAAGTCTCTAAAAGGAATTTTCCATCTCTGAAAGGTAAAAATATACAGCCAGATTACGAGTTTTGCATTATGAGTGGCTCGCTACTAACTTGCAAGTTATTTCCACCGCTCACCTTTAATAGCGCTGCTATTACAGGTTTGCAAAAAAACAGCATTTACGGGTGATATGGCAGCGTTGAGCTCCATACCGCACACAAATCCCAGAGCTGCTTTGAGCTGCTTTGACGTGCTCGTGCACGATTTTCCCATAAACATCAATGGGGAGAGCCGGCTAAAAAAAAGCCTAACTCCTGCAATCACGGAGTGTAAAGCTCCGTAACGCAGCCCCATTGATATCTATGGGGAAAGAAAATGTATGTTCAAACCTAACAGCCTAACGGACCAAGGATATGGCCGTTCTAGGCGGCCACATCCTTGGTCCATTCTAGGTATGCCTTTAACATGTTCACATGAAAGGTCCGGCGGACTTGGGTCATCTGAGGCTGTGGACAGCAAAGGCCAGAGCTGGCTAAGGTTGAGGCAGTGGCCAACTGGCCCAGTCCCAAGATTAAAACCCAAGTCCTGACTTTCCTAGGCACCGCAGGGTACCACCGGAAATGTGTCCCTAATTACGGAAGATTGCTGCTGTGGAGTTCAGCCCTGCAGCCCTTTAACTTTGACATTCAGTACCGGCCAGGAAAAAGCAATGGAAATGATGATGGACTTTCCTGGCAGACTGAAGTGGCATAAGCTCCTCGGACAGCCCCAGGCCAACCTGTGTGTGGATCTAGCCAGGTCTGCCAAACTGGAAGGAGGAAGCTGTCACGGATACTGGGCTGCAAGTGTTAAACCCCTACCCCCTACTACCTCACCCCCCTCTTATTCTTGGCGGGTTTGGGATCCTCAGAGCAACCTCAATTCCCCAGACCTTTCCTTTTGTAAGAATTTGTGTGTGAACCTGATCTTGAAAGAGCTGGTCTCTGACCGACCTATCCTTCTCCAGCTGGCCAGGCCCCTGGATCTACCGGACGGCCGTCGCACCCAGCATCCTCCGGAGACCTTTACCTCCAGCTGCTTCAGGGGCCCCTTGCCCCAGAGCTCCGCTCTTTTGGGCATTGGTACCCTGTGGAGAGGGTAAGATGTGGGCTGATTGCCAAAGGTGAGCTCCATAAGGAACTGGGGTTTCTGAGCCCTATCCAGCAGACGGCCACCCCCATGGAATTGACGACTGGCCACAGCAGCTCAGATTCTGGGTCCCCATTAACCCAGGTTGCTCCAGCGGGCCCCTCATCCTAGAGCTCTGCTCTTTTTGGGGACTGATACCTCTCAGGGAGGACTAGAGGTCGGGTGACCCCTCTTAAGAACTAAGGGTGTCAGATCTCCCTTCAATACCCATTTCCCAGAGGTCTTCCCGGTGTACGCTTGGTAGCCCCTAATTCCGACCCCCAGTCATGGATCAAGGCGCTTCTTGGACTGAAGCAACTGGGGGCCAAGGGCTTTCCAGGGACACCCTGGAAGGGCTGCTGCTCCCCCGGGATCACCCCGAATGCGCCATCCTTGTGCTGCTGGACACTGGGGAACAATGGACACAATGGAGGCGCCAGCCTGTCTGGAGGGGCAGGAATGGCGGGAGATGTGAAGGTCAGATAAGGCTTATTATAAAGATCAGTTTGGGTATAAATGTCATGTTTTTTTTCCTAATAAAGGGTACTTCTTGTTTTCACCTGAATGCTAGTCTGTCTAGTTATTTGCGTGGGGATTGCTAAAATCATTCTTCTCCTCTACAAAGCGGTAGGTTCCAGGTGCTGGAAGGATCCTTTGGCAGAGCTACCCAGTCGGGGTAGCCGCATTCCGTCATAAGGTTGAAGGAACCACCTGGGCATCTTGCGAACTTGCGAGTTTCTTCATGATGATTCATATAAGCCACTACTGTGATGCTGTCTGACGAATATCAAAAAAGATCTGTGTCTAAGGTCAGGCCAACTTTTGAAAGCCCTAAAAATTGCATGGATCTCTAGAATATTTATTGGTAAATTCCCCTCATTCCCAAAATAAATCATGATTATGCATAATAAAATTCTTCAGAGTCAGAGACACCCCTATCATTGATGGGTAACCAGAGTCTAAGGAATTTCCCTGATGAGCTAAAGGCAAAAGAAGGACCTGTTAGAATCCTTTAGGATATTTCGCTATCAAACAAAACTTGGCCAGTAGTCTTGTTATCCTGGCATCAAGTGGAGTGATAACAAAAAATCTTTGGGATAGTAGTGTTAGGACCCAGGAGAGGATAGGCTGAGTATCAGGAGGAAAGCCAGGAGCAATAAACCAGGAAATGACCGGAAAGGTCAAGGCAGAGTTGACAGGCCAGAGGTCAAACCAAACGCTAACTGGAAACAGAATCAGAGTCCAAAAGCTTAGTCAGGGAAATCCAAGGTCAGAATCAAATTGGGTAACAAAGTGGAATCAGCAGGCAGAAGAATGGTCAAAAGGAGGTCCAGGTCACAAGCCAGAATTTGAATTCCAAAATATAGTGCAAGGCACACCCACAAGATAAACTCAATACTAGGGCAATGAGACCGAGAAATTGAATGGCTTTTTAAAAAGTGTGCCAAATGTGAGACGATGCGTCACGGGTGACCTCACGGGGGACGCAATGCATCGGGTGACGGGATGTGTCATGGGTGACGCAAGACAGAACAATCTGGCATCAAAACAGTGTCATGGCAACCTGAAGTCATAACAGGACCACCTTCAAATCCTTGCAAACACCTGATGGAGGTAGGGATGGGTGAATGTGCTGAAAGGGTCATTTGTTTGGTAAAACGAATAGTCCTGTGGAAATTTGTTTTGGACAATCTAATGTTGATAAGAATGAAAATCCATTAAAATTTGGTAATCAAATGTTACTTTCATTTTTGAATGTTCATAATGAAATTGAATATCCACATTCAAAATTTTGAATATAACTTGATTTAACAAATACTATTCAGAAGTTCAATAGTTCATGGGGTAGGGAGTTTAGTAAATCGATACATGATACAAATATATCAATTTGAATGTTTCTATTTTGAATATGGCATAATTTGAATATTACATTTAAAGAGAGCATTAGAAATACTATTACATGGAATGAATGTTAATCTTGTGCAAACATTCGAAATTTGAATTGAACAAACGAATGTGTTATAATTTGTTTACATTTTTGAATGTTGCAAAACATTTGCCCATCCCTAGCTGGAGGCAAGCAAGCTTAAACCACACTAATAGAGTGAATATAATGGATACATTTTGGAGAAAGCTCAGATGAACTCTCTTGGGAGCAACGTTTATAGTGTAAAATCCCATGCACATTCTGAAGCACAGTGAAGCCCTGTCTAGGACTAGCTAAAGGCTCAGCACATGAGGTACAAAACAGAGCAGGGTCTTACACCTGAGAATCCTTACAAAGCAAACAAACTAGAAAGGGTTAAACTTACAGCAGATGATCAGGTGATGGACCAGAGACATGAGCTGCACCAGTTTGCTCCACAGTAACAGTAAGGAAATAGCTTAACCCCTTAATGACCAACGACGTATGGGGTACATCCTGTAAAAAATGCAGTTAACGACCAAGGACGTACCCCGTACGTCGCTGGTCTTTGAAAGCGGTGGAAGCGATCATGGTTGCTGCCAGCCACTTTCATATTATTGCAGTGACGCCTCGATATTGAGGCATCCTGCAAAACCATATTCTAACAGTCTGATGCAGAGAGAGCCACTCTGTGGCCCTTTCTGCATTGGCCAACGATGGCCGTGATCGTTGGTGGGTGGGAGCCGGATGAAGGGAGGCGGTGGGCGGCCATCGGTGGAGGAAGTGCTGGAGGGGGTGTGGCAACCCTACACTATGGCACAAAAATGTTCTACAGCAAGGTGGGAGAGAGGAGTGGGGAGGGGGGAAATGTTCAACTAAGGGACCTGGGAGAGCGTGAGGGGTTGGATCTTGAGGGGGGAAGCTACACTACAGAGAAGATTAAAAAATTGTTGATAAAATATAAAAAAAAACACATTTTATTTCAAACTGGGTACTGGCAGACAGCCTCCAGTACCCAAGATGGCACCCAATAAGGTAGAGGGGGAGGGTTAGAGAGCTGTTTGAGGGGGGGATCAGGGAGGTTGGGGGCTAAGGGGGGATCCTACACAGCAGAATTGTGTTTGTTTGTTTTTTAAAAACAACCAAAAAACCCTTTTATTTTAGTACTGGCAGACTTTCTGCCAGTACTTAAGATGGTGGGGACAATTGTGGGTGGGGGAGGGAAGAGAGCTGTTTGGGATGGATCAGGGGGTGTGATGTGTCAGGTGGGAGGCTGATCTCTACACTAAAGCTAAAATTAACCTTGCAAGCTCCCTACAAGCTACCTAATTAACCCCTTCACTGCTAGACATAATACATGTGTGATGCGCAGTGGCATTTAGCGGCCTTCTAATTACCAAAAAGCAATGCCGAAGCCATATATGTCTGCTATTTCTGAACAAAGGGGATCCAAAAAAAGCTTTTACAACCATTTGTGCCATAATTGCACAAGCTGTTTGTAAATAATTTCAGTGAGCAACCTAAAATTGTGAAAAATTTAACTTTTTTTTTTTATTTGATTACATTTGGCGGTGAAATGGTGGCGTGAAATATACAAAGATGGGCCTAGATCAATACTTGGGGTTGTTTACTACACTAAAGCTAAAATTAATCCTAGAATCTCCCTACATGCTCCCTAATTAACCCCTTTACTGCTGGGCATAATACACGTGTGGTGCGCAGTGGCATTTAGTGACCTTCTAATTACCAAAAAGCACGCCAAAGCCATATAAGTCTGCTATTTCTGAGCAAAGGGGATCCAGGAGAAGCATTTAGAACCATTTGTGTCAAAATTGCACAAGCTGTTTATAAATAATTTCAGTGAGAAACCTAAAGTTTGTGAAAAGATTTGTGAAAAAGTTACTTTTTATTTTATTTGATCGCATTTGGCGGTGAAATGGTGGCATGAAATATACCAAAATGGGCCTAGATCAATACTTTGGGTTGTCTTAAAAAAAAAAATATATACATGTCAAGGGATATTCAGGGATTCCTGAAAGATACCAGTGTTCCAATGTAACTAGCGCTAATTTTGAAAAAAAAAAAGTGGTTTGGAAATAGCAAAGTGCTACTTGTATTTATGGCCCTATAACTTGAAAAAAAAGCAAAGAACATGTAAACATTGGGTATTTCTAAACTCAGGACAAAATTTAGAAACTGTTTAGCATGTGTGTTTTTTGGTGATTGTAGATGTCTAACAGATTTTGGGGGTTAAAGTTAGAAAAAGTGTGTTTTTTTCCATGTTTTCCTCATATTTTATAATTTTTTTTATAGTAAATTATAAGATATGAAGAAAATAATTGTATTTCTAGAAATTCCATTTAATGGCGAGAAAAACGGTATATAATATCTGTGGGTACAGTAAATGAGTAAGAGGAAAATTACAGCTAAACGCAAACACTGCAAAAATGTAAAAAAACATAATTTATGCTTACCTGATAAATTTATTTCTCTTGTGTTGTATCGAGTCCACGGATTCATCCTTACTTGTGGGATATCAATACCAAAGCTTTAGGACACGGATGAAGGAAGGGACAAGACAGGAACCTTAAACTGAAGGCACCACTGCTTGTAGAACCTTTCTCCCAAAAATAGCCTCCGAAGAAGCAAAAGTATTGAATTTGTAAAATTTGGAAAAAGTATGAAGCAAAGACCAAGTCGCCGCCTTACAAATCTGTTCAACAGAAGCGTCATTTTTAAAAGCCCATGTGGAAGCCACAGCTCTAGTAGAATGAGCAGTAATCCTTTCAGGAGGCTGCCGTCCAGCAGTCTCATAGGCTAAACGGATGATGCTTTTCAGCCAAAATTAAAGAGAGGTAGCCGTAGCCCTTTGACCTCTCCGCTTACCAGAATAAACAACAAAGAAGATGTTTGACGGAAATCTTTAGTTGCTTGTAAGTAGAATTTTAAAGCACGAACCACATCAAGATTGTGTAACAGACGTTCCTTCTTAGATGAAGGATTAGGACACAAAGAAGGAACCACAATCTCTTGATTGATATTCTTATTAGAAACAACCTTAGGAAGAAACCCAGGTTAGGTACGTAAAACCACCTTATCTGCATGGAAAACAAGGTAAGGGGAATCACATTGTAAAGCAAATAGCTCAGAAACTCTTCGAGCCGAAGAGATAGCTACTAAAAACAAAACTTTCCAAGATAAAAGCTTAATATCTATGGAATTCATAGGTTCAAACGGAACCCCTTGAAGAACATTAAGAACTAAGTTTAGGCTCCATGGCGGAGCAACAGGTTTAAATACAAGCTCGATTCTGACCAAATGCTTGAACGTGTGGGACATCTGCCAGACGTTTGTGTAATCAAAGTAAATAACACTTAGAAATAAAACGGTACTGTGCCTTTAAGAGAAAAAAAGCTGCACAAATTCTGCAAAACAGTGTAAAAAAAGCAGTAAACTTAACAAAATGTTTACAGTATTATCTTACAGCCTTAGTAACTTTGCACAATTATGCAAATAAACAATTAACCCCTTAATGGCAAAACCGGATTGAAAAAACATCAAAACCGGTAAAAAAAGACATTCAGCATCTTGCCACAGCTCTGCTGTGGCGCCTACCTGCCCTTCAGAATGATTTGTGGGGAAATAAAAACCTCCTTTACAGCCCTCAAACACAGTAGGAGCAGTTGGATGACTCTTAAGGAAAATAAACTGCACAACTGAGGCGTGAAAATAGGCCCCTCCCACCTCACTCAATGTTTTGAGGCCTATTAGAAAAACACCTGAGTGTCTCTTAAGTAACCATGTGGGTTAAAAAACCCTAACAAAAGCCACAAAGAACCCTTCAGTCCCTTCAAAAAAACATTATAATTGCATCCTTTACTTGAACAAACAAAAAACGTTTTGTTTTTTTTGTTTGTTTTTTAACGGCTTACAGCTTACCCTTTCCCCATGGGGATATTGCCAGCCCTTTCTAGAATAAACACAGTCTGTCTAGAAAAAAATAGACTGAACATACCTCATATGCAGCTTAGCATGCAAACCGTTCCCCCAACTGAAGTTTTCCTGTACTCTTCAGCCCTTGTGAGAACAGCAGTGGATCTTAGTTACAAAGTGCTAAGATCATAATCCTCCTTTCAGAAATCTTCATCTCTTTTTCTGCCAAAGAGTAAATAGTACACACCGGCACCATTTAAAATAAACTTTTGCTTGAGAAATAAAAAACTAACATTTTTGTCACCACACTCGCTCTGCACTTCCTAGTTACTTAGAGTAGGCAAAGAGAATGACTGGGGGGTGGAGCTAAGGGGGGAGCTATATAGGCAGCTCTGCTGTGGGTACTCTCTTTGCCACTTCCTGTAGGGGAGGAGAATATCCCACAAGTAAGGATGAATCCGTGGACTCGATACATCTTACAAGAGAAATAGCCTTGGTCCCAAACGGTCAAAAAATGGAAAAGTACAGTGGTCCTTAAGGGGTTAAAGGGACACTGAACCCAAATTTTTTCTTTCATGATTCAGATAAAGCATGACATTTTAAGCAACTCTCTAATTTACTCTTATTATCATTTTTTCTTCATTCTCTTGCTATCTATTTTAAAAGCAGGAATGTAAATTTTAGCAGCCAGCCCATTTTAGGTTCAGCACCATGGATAGCGCTTGCTTATTGCTGGCTGACATTTACCCACCAATAATAAAGCATAACCCAGGTTCTCGACCAAAAATGGGCCGGCTCCTATGCATCACATTCCTGTTTTTTAAATAAAGATAGCAAGAAAACAAATAAACATTTATAATAGGAGTAAATTAGAAAGTTACTAAAAATTGCATGCTCTATCTGAATCATGTAAGAAAAAATTTGGGTTTAGTGTCCCTTTAAGTATCAAAGATAAACTGAAGCAAATAAGCAGTAGAAGCACACAAATAGTCAATCCTGAAGGGAAGAAAAGGCACTATGTATCACTGATTAACCCCCAAAAGGTAAACTGTAACAAACTAAGGAGCTGTTCAAATAAGCACTGGGAAAAAAAATGTATAAACAGTAAAGAGGCTTACATTGCAAATCACACAGCACAAAGTGTTAAAAATGTTTACCCAACTTTAAAGTCAAGCTGTGATGATCAGAGTTCCTTACCACCTCCAACAGTCCTGAGAGCCTTAATGAATGAGAATGTTACAGCAACACAGGATTAAAACACAGAAAAGAAACAGTAACCTCAAAAAACAATTTTTTTATAAGTGCCCCAAAGTGCTATAAACTAATAGTAATAATAAGGTGCATGGTGTATAAATATATATTCCCAGACTATGTGAAGCACTTACTATAGCAGTTACCTCACATGTGCTTACTTCAGCTACGGCAACTTGCTTCCTAGAACGATGCCAAGGATCTAAATCAGTAACATCATCTCAACCCAGAGGATTGGTGGACATATCCACATTTCACTTGTGTAGGGCTGTAGATCCACAAGGAGCAGCTCACTGTTGACCAGGGAATTGGTGGACAAGTCCACATTTAACCTGGCTGGCATGACATTTTACACTAAGAAAAGACCGTTCACTGCCTGGCTGATAACTCCTTGTCTGCCACTCTGAATGTCAGGTTACTGTGAAGATGATGAATAGATCTTGCATTTCACTTTCACCTCATCCACATCATAGAGGCAAAAGAAAATGACTGAGGATCATGGGAAGTGGGAGGGATTTAAATGTCTGGTGTTTGGGTGTCTTTTGCCTCCTCCTAGTGGCTAGGAGGGGAATATTGTAAAAATTAGAGATAGGCCCAGCACTCACCATCCAATTTAGGGTGCACGCTGCAGGGGTCTCTGCACCAACCCCAGAAGTAAACAGTATTGTAGAAAGGAGAAGCAGCACCACACTTAAGAGATTTTTAACTGCTTTTAATGAGGAAACATCCAAAAAACAATGACGTTTTGGTCATCAACTGACCTTAATCATGTTGTATACAGAAGTAACTAAACACACTGTTTAAATAGCAATAAGGTGAGGGGTTACAAATACCTGTGTGGGTGTGTACCCTTATAGTTAACACTCTCATGTACAAAACATAATTTAATTCTCAAACTCCCTCTAGTGGAAAAAGATACTCCATTTAAACTTCTATAAATGGAGTATCTTTTTCCACTAGAGGGAGTTTGAGAATTATATTATGTTTTGTACATGAGAGTGTTAACTATAAGGGTACACACCCACACAGGTATTTGTAACCCCTCCCCTTATTGCTATTTAAACAGTGTGTTTAGTTACTTCTGTTTACAACATGATTAAGGTCAGTTGATGATCGAAACATCATTTTTTGGATGTTTCCTCATTAAAAGCAGTTAAAAATATCTTAAGTGTGGTGCTGCTGCTCCTTTCTACAATACTGTTTACTTCTGGGGTTGGTGCAGAGACCCCTGCAGCGTGCACCCTAAATTGGATGGTGAGTGCTGGGCCTATCTCTAATTTTTACGTTGACTGTTTTGCACTGGGCCTTGTGCACTCCCTGCTTCAAACAAAAGTATGGAGAGCAAGAATGATGAAACAGAACCACAGACTTTTACTTATAGTGACCTTGAGGTGGCACGGATTACCACCTTGGTGCGAGGCTCACAAAATTTTCTCCAAACTCCTCCAACAGAGGTATCAACTAAAGAATTTGAAAAATTATCCAAGAAAAATCTGGCCTATGGGCTACATGCCACGACTCTAGCGGAGTACCATAGAGTGAGACGTATACCGAGGGGCCTCCGCATAAGTGTGAGGCCAACACTCATGCGGGATAACAAAGAATACTGTGACAAATTCACCTAAATTTTAAATAAGTGTTCTTTCGACCTCCTGGTACTTACGGTTGACTTTCTGCAGCGTGACCTTGATGTGCAGAAGGAGGAACTATCACGCCTGGAAGCAGCATTGAGAGCGATGATGTCCGTTAAGGATATGGATAAACTGCTGCAATCGGTGAACAAAAACATTGCGGAAATGAAGAAAGTCATAGAGGCACGTAAACGCCAAAAGTTCCAGAGGGACGAAGATTATTACCGCAGTGGTATGGTGCATTGATGGGCAACGGATCCCAATTACGACGACAGGAGGTGACAGGGGTCGACCAATTGGAGACGGCAGCGTCGGATGCGCGACACAGGCGCATCCTCTACGTCATCCATCAGCGACACGTCGGGGGACTCCGAAGGAGACGCAGGGGCGGTCAGAAACACCGCCGGAAAAACAACGGACACCAACACGAAGGAAGCCAGGCCACAGAGGATGACACGGAACAAGAACAAGAACAAGCGGAATTAATGGTGAATATTTCCACACACACTTTAACAGACACAGAGAAACAGGTAGTCAACAAAGGACTGTCATTCTGTCCCATATCAAGATGTGACTTTTTTCAGCTACAGAGAGAATTACATACTTTGTTCCGCAACATTAAATTAAAGGCATATTTTGGACAATCACAGAGAGTTCAAGGACATAACACTAATGCGGACATTGAGTATGATGATAATCCTTTGTCTTTAAGAAACTTGGGTCTTAGAACAAAAAGTAATTTTAGTCCTCAGGTATATAATAACAGCATTGATACCTTTATACAGCTAGTTCTTAGAGACATAGATGTACTTAAACAAAAACAGTTAGTCACGGATAGGGCCAGGAAAACTTTACAGAGCAATTTTTCTAGATCTGAAAATAATGCACTATTAAGTTTAAAAAACAATAGTGACATTATTTGCAAGCCAGCAGATAAGGGCGGAGCCACCGTTATTCTTGATAGGGAGTATTATGTTTAAGAAATCAGGGGTCAACTACAAGATAGAACGGTGTACAAATCCCTAGACAGAGACCCAACATTTGAGGTACAACGTGAGTTGGTTAAATGTATTAACAAAGCAATGTGTAATGGGATGATAACTGAAAAAGAACAAAAATTTCTACTGATTGAAGAATTTGTTCCACCTGTATTTTATACATTACCAAAAATACACAAGAATAGAGAGGCTCCCCCTGGCCGCCCAATTGTTGCTAGCACAAACTCTATCATGACAAATGTTTCTAAATATCTTGATAAGCTACTTAGACCAATAGCTATGGAGTCTATGTCCTATATTAAGGACACTGGTGATTTCCTTATGAAATTAGAAGAATTAAGTGTGTTTAGTGAGAAATTCATCCTCTTCACCCTTGATGTAAATAGTCTTTATACATCTATTACTCACACAAGTGGTCTGGGGGCCATTAGACAGGCTATCCAGAGTAATGATAAATTTTCTAACATTCAATGTGAATTCATTTTAGGATTACTACAACTTATCCTCTACTGCAATTTTTTCCTTTTTCAGGATCAATTTTACCTACAATGTCAAGGTACTGCAATGGGGTCAAATGTCGCCCCCACATATGCCAACATTTTTATGAATGTGTATGAGGAAAGATTTGTATACACCAACCGGTTCTTTCAGCAATATGGACTATGTTGGTTCAGATATATCAATGTTTTTGGCATATGGGGGGCGACATTGACTCCTTGCAGAAGTTTGTGGCTGATTTGAATGTATCTACTAGACACATCAAATTTAAATTGACCTTTAGTGAAGAGTCAGTGGCTTTCCTAGATACAAAGGTAATGAAAGATGGGAGGACATTAAAAATAGACCTTTATAGGAAAGAGAGCGATAGAAATAGCCTACTTAGGTATGATAGTGCCCATCCCTCCCATTTGATTAATAGCCTTCCTAGGAGCCAACTCCTTAGGGTCAAGAAGATAGTCTCAGATGACAGTACAGCACATACCAGATTATTGGAAATGGGTAAATTGTTTATGGAGCGAGGTTTTCCCAAACAACTTATTCAGGAACAGATAGAAGAAGTCAGCAAAATTCCAAGACATTCTATCCTGAGAGGTAATATAACAAAGCAGAAACAAGATAACAAATGTATGGTGTTTGCCTCACAATACAACCCACTTAGCAAAAATATTAACAACATTATTAGGAAACACTGGTCTGTTATTAAAGATCTTAACCCTCAAATTAAAGAATTTGACTTGCCACCAATGCCAGCCTATAGAAGGTGTAAGAACCTAAGGGATAAGTTAGTAAGAGCTGACTTAGGCCCTGGAAAGAAACAGATACAGACATATATATCTACACCAAAATTTGGATGTTTCCCATGCTTAGGGTGTTGTAATTGCAATAATCTAAAGGAGATTGTTTTTTGCACCCCCTGACCGGCAAGAAATATAAAGTCCCTGGTTACTTTACATGTAACTCAGAGTATGTGATCTACTTAATCAAATGTCCATGCTCCAAGATCTATATAGGTGAATCTACACGTAGGGTAAGGGATAGAATTGTTGAGCACAAATCTAACATAAGATGTGGGAACAGGGATGCTCCAGTCTCCAATCATTTCTTGCAAGCAGGTCATACCATCTCCCAATTGAGATTGCAGGTCATAGAACAAATTAGGAGACCAAGGAGAGGTGGAGACAGACAGTCTATACTTAAAAGTAGAGAGACGTTTTGGATCTACACACTACAAACACTTGCCCCTTTAGGAATGAATAAGGAAATAGACTGGCAAGTAACGTTATGAATTAAGTCTATAAATAAACTATGTTCTTAGATACAAAGATCTGGATAGGTTGTTATAAGTGAGGTGATAATGTAGATATATTGTTTCTGAAACATATGTCTTTTGCAATATTATCATTCCATCAATTGATGTTTTAACAATGTATATATTTATATTGTGTCTTACAGGTCACTATAGAAGTTTAAATGGAGTATCTTTTTCCACTAGAGGGAGTTTGAGAATTATATTATGTTTTGTACATGAGAGTGTTAACTATAAGGGTACACACCCACACAGGTATTTGTAACCCCTCCCCTTATTGCTATTTAAACAGTGTGTTTAGTTACTTCTGTATACAACATGATTAAGGTCAGTTGATGACTGAAATGTCGTTTTTTGGATGTTTGCTCATTAAAAGCAGTTAAAAATCTCTACAGGAGGGGAATATTCCCACAATTGTTGATTCGTGGACTCTCACCATCTAATGAATCTGTTGATTGAAGTTTAAAATGGTTTTAGCAGTTGTCAAAACCTCTAATTGATAATTGCTGCTTGTTATATATAAAAAATAATAATATAGATGTATTTATATTTATTATTTTTAATAAAACTAATGTGTTTTGGTGTCTCATCAGATTCTGCAAACAATTCTGGGAAATGCATGCAAATAAAGTCTACTAACTTGCCTGTGGTCCAGAATCCCCTTTGTAAAATAAAGCCTCTTTGCTAAATTAAAAAAATCATGTGAATGAAATCATGCTATGTTAAATATTAAACAAGTCAAATTAAAATGACAGTTTTAAAAGATCGATTTACACGTTTATTTTAACATACAGCGTTGACAGTGTAGTGTAATACAATACAGAATATAAAAATAAAATAATGCAAGTTACTTCAAAGACATTTCACATTGTAGAAACAGACAAAATAATACAATATTATACACACTACCTGCACATAAGGTTTACTAGGTAGCGACTCAAGGATGATAGTTACATAAAATCTATTCTTGTTAACATATGTTCCAGCAATTAAATGGACATTGCACTCAAAACATTTTTGCTAGAAAAATGTGACGCAAAATCGGTTTAAAGTTTTAACTAATACTGCAGTGTCAGTTGTGTACTTTATACTAACTAAAGGGAACAAAAATAAACAAGAAAAAAAAATATAAAATAAATTTAAATGTTTTTTTTCTTTTGGATAGCAGAAAATTGTGGAGCACAATGTTAATTTCAATAACCATATTTCATTAACTAAAAGGTAAACCGAGAGCCACAATGATATAGTCTATGTCACTGGTTTTCAAACTTGTGTTCAGGCCTCCCTAACAGGTCAGATATTGAGGATATCTGAACTGGAGCACAGGTGAAATAATCGGTTGATTAGTAAACATGGTTATTTCACCTGTTCTCACCCAAGTTAATCCTGAAAATCTGGCCTGTCAGAGAGGCCTGAGGACAGGTTTAAAAACCAGTGGTCTTAGTAAACCATCAATGACCAATCCTTTTAATTTTTTTAAGCAATGAGGAGAATGCAATGCAATAAACAGGGATTTAATACTGTGAGAACATTCTGCCTATACTGGCTACAAATAAATGATTGTGTCAATAGTGTATTATGCAGATTAAGGACCGTATGATTAGAATAATTCAAAATCTAAAAGCTCATTATCCTACCAAAAAATTATTATACTTTGGTATTGTAAAGTGGTATTAAAGATGTATTTAATTTAGCTGTAAATGAAGACTTTTCATAATTAAGTAATTTTAATTTGTGATTGTAATTTACTAATTAATATGCAGGTGCAATATTGAGTTTATGTGATAATGCGGGAACATAACATCAAACCATTGCAAGTTTACAGATTACACTGATTTGAGGGCCATGGTAACACCTTAAAGGGACAGTCAACACCTTATTCATCTTACAGTCTTACTTTAGATTAAGCTGCAAATATCTTCCTGCACCCCTTTCTATATCATGCAGCAGTAACAGTTACAAAGTTATTTTAAAATGACTTGCTTCTGGTCACTCTGAAATGGCTGCCAAGTTCCGCCAACTTATGAAATTGCGATCTGGGCTGCATTAAAGTGCCATAAAGCATGTTGAGATCTGTGCATATCCCAAAGGGGCTAAATAAGTAAAAATAGTTTGCATAAAAAAAATGTTTAAAAAATTGCTGGCAAGTATTTTAAAATAGTTTTCAAAAATAAGCAAAAATACTTAAATAGCCATGCTGTCTGGAGCAGTCGGCTCCACCACCCCCTTATCAGTGTTTAGACACAGGTATTGTATTTCAACTAAGTTCACAGCTTCTGGGCATGCTCCAGCAGATGATCACTGTGCACTTTTGCATTCTACCAAAGCAACAATAGATACAGCCATAGAAGGAAATGTGTGGTGGGAGTTGGCAACTTAAAAGAAAGGGTTAATGGAAAGGCTCAGCAGTATACATTTACAGGTAAAGTAATTGAAGTACATATTATATTTTGTCTCTATCCCAACTTGTTTTATTATGTCCCTTAAAGGCTTCACTAGTTACAAAAAAGAGTCACTATTTGAATTCAACAGACTGTCAATGCTATTCAGCACAGTGCATAGATGCAGCCCAGATAGTGATGTCATCAGTTAGCAAAGCTTGGCAGCCATTTCAAAGTGACCAGAAACAATAGTTATTTTAAAATAATTTTGTTACTGCTGCATGATATAGAAAGGGTGCAGGATGATATGTACAGCTTAATCTAAAGTAAGACTTTAAGATGACTAAAGTGTAGACTGTCCCTTTAAGCAGGCCCGGACTGGCAATAGGGCATGCCGGGCAAATGCCTGGTGGGCCGCCGGGTTCCTTAGCATCCCCCTGAACTGATCATTTAGCCCTGCCCGGATCCCTTAGCCCCGCCCACAGGCCGGATCCCTTAGCCACAATCACCATCCAGTCTCTTACCCCCCCACCCAGGACTCATATGCACACAGCAGCATAGAGCCCTGTCACACGCTCCGCCCACCAGCCAATGAGGATGGAAGTTGTGCGTATTACTCTTTCCATCCACCAAACGAGGAACTGAAGCTGAACTGAAGGATCATGGATGGTAAGCAAAAGTTTTTTTGTTTCTGAAGGCTAATATATAATCACTGGACTTCACTGGGGGCTGGGGGGCATCATTTTATTGAAGGGGGGCTGGGGGCATCATTTTATTGCAGGGGACATAATTTTATTGCTGGGGGGCTGGGGGCATCATTTTATTGCAGGGGACATCATTTTATTGCAGGGGTCATCTTTTTTTATGGGGGCTAGGGGCATCATTTTATTGCTGGGGGGATGGGGCATCATTTTATTGCAGGGGGGATGGGGACATTATTTTATTGCAGGGGGGCTGTGGGATAATTTTATTGCTGATGGCATAAATTTATTGCTGGGGGGCTGGGGGCATCATTTTATTGCAGGGGTCATTTTTTGATGGGGCTGGGGACATTATTTTATTGCTGGGGGCATCATTTTATTGCTGGGGGCATCATTTTATTGCTGGGAGCACCATTGTATTGCAGGGGGGCTGGGGGCATCATTTTATTGCAGGGGGCATCATTTTATTGCAGGGGGGCTAGGGGCATTATTTTATTGCAGGGGGCTGGGGCATCATTTATGGCTGGGGCATACATTTATTGCAGGGGGCTGGGGGCATCATTTTTTGCAGGGGGGCTGGGGCATTTTATTGCAGGGGGGCTGGGGGCATCATTTTATTGCAGGGGCTGGGGGCATCATTTTATTGCAGGAGGCATCATTTTATTGCTTAGAGCATAATTGTATTGCAGGGGGACTGGGGCATCATTTATGGCTGGGAGCATCATTTTATTGCAGGGGGCTGGGAGTATAATTTATTACAGGGGGGCTGGGGGCACCATTTATGGCTGGGGCATCATATTGCAGGGGGCTGGGGGAATCATTTATTGCTGGGGGCATAATTTATTACCGGGGGCTGGGGCATCATTTATTGCTGGGGCATAATTACAGGGGGGCTGGAGGCATAAATTATTACGGGGAGCTGGGGGAATAATTTATTGAAGGGGGGCTGGAAGGCATCATTTATTGAAGGGGGGCTGGGGGCATAATTTATTACATGGAGCTGGGGCATGATTTATTACAGGGGGCTGGAGGTATAATTTATTACAGGGGGGGCTGGGGGCATAATGTATTGAAGGGGGCTGTGGGGACATATACATACTCCTCGCTTATACAGTGTAGCATTCAAAGTGTATAGATTCTGATAACCCTTATATAGTTTACATTAAAGCTCCATTTTAAACTGCCTTATTTTAATTATTATGTGCTATGTGTTTCACTTGCTCTGTTTTCATTATTAAATATTGGATTTCAAAGTGGCGCAGTTGCTGTTCCTGGGGCCTTTGGGTTGTACTTGACCGCTGGAACAAAAGTTGCCAGTCCTCCATATGGTCATTTAAAATAATGGTGGGGGCTGCTCTGCCTTAAAATGCCCGGGCCTATTTTTAGCTCCAGTCCGGCCCTGCCTTTAAGTAATAGACACATGTTCTCATTTTATAACCTACTTATTTGTATGCTATCCCATTAAGCTCTTAAATTAACTCTTTTTTTAAGCAATTTTATAGATTTATGTTAAAATAGAGTGCACTCAAGCATGTAAGCGGGGATGCAAGTATGACAGTACAGAGCAATGATACTAACTACATCCAATTTATATACACACATTCATTTTTATTATGGCATACAAGCTAAAATGATATGATTTATACATATATTACAAAGTTTACTTATAGGAATGAAAATCTTAAATGTGGACCATAGAGAAATCTGTACATTCATAAATAACATAGCGCAAACTCTGCCAACAGATTTAAAGAAAAATTAAATGAATAAGCAATGTGGACTTTTTAAGACCTGTATGATAATTATAGCGTTGAATACTTCTTGTAAAAAAGTATAATATAAATATGTATTTTCTCTATGGCTTATTCACTCTGAGGATATCTTTTTACACATTAGTAGTGGAACACCTATTAAGAATAAAGCACTATTTTTTTATTTTTTTTTATTGGTAATTAAAAAAAATGTATAGTATTTTAAAATGTTAAGTGCTGTGCCAGATATATATAAAAAAGGGGACTTTAAAATATAAAACATACTCAAAAAGTTGTTTTTTAGACTAATTTATTTGTTACAAATGTGTCTTTTTCTTGACATTTCTGGAAAACGCATTAAAAATGTTATTTTCCATGAAAATTAACCGGTTTATGGTAATATATAAGTTAATTTATCAATGTCTTCAGAAACCAGTTATATTATTGATAAGGCCTATAAGTATATACAGTAATTTGAATTAAAAAGTCTTTGTAAAGGCATATACAATTGGCACATACAAAAATATACATATACACTCAGATTTCATTATTGAAATGGATATCTGTGCTGTGTAAATCGTCATACGATAAAACATTTCATATGTAATAAAAACATAATTTATGTAAGAACTTACCTGATAAATTCATTTCTTTCATATTAGCAAGAGTCCATGAGCTAGTGACGTATGGGATATACATTCCTACCAGGAGGGGCAAAGTTTCCCAAACCTCAAAATGCCTATAAATACACCCCTCACCACACCCACAAATCAGTTTAACGAATAGCCAAGAAGTGGGGGTAATAAGAAAAAAGTGCGAAAGCATAAAAAATAAGGAATTGGAATAATTGTGCTTTATACAAAAAAATCATAACCACCACAAAAAGGGTGGGCCTCATGGACTCTTGCTAATATGAAAGAAATGAATTTATCAGGTAAGTTCTTACATAAATTATGTTTTCTTTCATGTAATTAGCAAGTCCATGAGCTAGTGACTTATGGGATAATGAATACCCAAGATGTGGATCTTCCACACAAGAGTCACTAGAGAGGGAGGGATAAAATAAAGACAGCCAATTCCGCTGAAAAATTAATCCACACCCAAAACAAAGTTTAAATCTTATAATGAAAAAAACTGAAATTATAAGCAGAAGAATTAAACTGAAACAGCTGCCGGAAGTACTTTTCTACCAAAAACTGCTTCAGAAGAAGAAAACACATAAAAATGGTAGAATTTAGTAAAAGTATGCAAAGAAGACCAAGTTGCTGCTTTGCAAATCTGATCAACCGAAGCTTCATTCTTAAATGCCCAGGAAGTAGAGACTGACCTAGTCGAATGAGCTGTAATCCTTTGAGGCGGAGATCTACCCGACTCAACATAAGCATGATGAATCAAAGACTTTAACCAAGATGCCAAGGAAATGGCAGAAGCCTTCTGACCTTTCCTAGAACCAGAAAAAAATAACAAATAGACTAGAAGTCTTTCTTAAATCTTTAGTAGCTTCAACATAATATTTCAAAGCTCTAACTACATCCAAAGAATGCAACGATCTTTCCTTAGAATTCTTAGGATTAGGACACAATGAAGGAACCACAATTTCTCTACTAATGTTGTTAGAATTCACAACCTTAGGAAAAAATTTAAATGAAGTTCGCAACACCGCCTTATCCTGATGAAAAATCAGAAAAGGAGACTCACAAGAAAGAGCAGATAATTCAGAAACTCTTCTAGCAGAAGAGATGGCAAAAAGAAACAAAACTTTCCAAGAAAGTAATTTAATATCCAGCGAATGCATAGGTTCAAACGGAAGAGCTTGAAGAGCCCCCAGAACCAAATTCAAACTCCAAGGAGGAGAAATTGACTTAATAACAGGTTTTATATGAACCAAAGCCTGTACAAAACAATGAATATCAGGAAGACTAGCAATCTTTCTGTGAAAGAGAACAGAAAGAGCAGAGATTTGTCCCTTCAAGGAACTTGCAGACAAACCTTTATCCAAATCATCCTGAAGAAACTGTAAAATTCTACGAATTCTAAAAGAATGCCAAGAAAAATGATGAGAAGAACACCAAGAAATGTAAGTCTTCCAGACTCGATAATATATCTTTCTAGATACAGATTTACAAGCCTGTAACATAGTATTAATTATGGAGTCAGAGAAACCTCTATGACTGAGAATAAAGCGTTCAATCTCCATACCTTCAAATTTAAGGATTTGAGATCCTGATGGAAAAAAGGACCTTGCGATAGAAGGTCTGGTCTTAACGGAAGAGTCCACGGTTGGCAAGCAGCCATCCGGACAAGATCCGCATACCAAAACCTGTGAGGCCATGCTGGAGCCACCAGCAGAACAAACGAATGCTCCTTTAGAATCTTGGAAATCACTCTTGGAAGAAGAACTAGAGGCGGAAAGATATAGGCAGGATGATACTTCCAAGGAAGTGACAATGCATCCACTGCTTCCGCCTGAGGATCCCTGGATCTGGACAGATACCTGGGAAGCTTCTTGTTTAGATGAGAAGCCATCAGATCTATTTCTGAAAAGTCCCCACATTTGAACAATCTGAAGAAAAACCTCTGGGTGAAGAGACCATTCGCCCGGATGTAACGTTTGGCGACTGAGATAATCCGCTTCCCAATTGTCTATACCTGGGATATGAACCGCAGAAATTAGACAGGAGCTGGATTCCGCCCATACCAGTATTCGAGATACTTCTTTCATAGCCAGAGGACTGTGAGTCCCTCCTTGATGATTGACATATGCGACAGTTGTGACATTGTCCGTCTGAAAACAAATGAACGACTCTCTCTTTAGAAGAGGCCACGACTGAAGAGCTCTGAAAATTGCACGGAGTTCCAAAATGTTGATTGGTAATCTCGCCTCCTGAGATTCCCAAACCCCTTGTGCTGTCAGAGACCCCCAAACAGCTCCCCAACCTGTCAGACTTGCATCTGTTGAGATCACAGTCCAGGTCGGAAGAACAAAAGAAGCCCCCTGAACTAAACGATGGTGGTCTGTCCACCACGTCAGAGAGTGTCGTAATATTTAAAGATATTAATTGAGATATCTTTGTATAATCCCTGCACTACTGGTTCAGAATACAGAGCTGAAGAGGTCGCATGTGAAAACGAGCAAAGGGGATTGCGTCCGATGCAGCAGTCATAAGACCTAGAATTTCCATGCATAAGGCTACCGAAGGGAATGATTGAGACTGAAGGTTTCGACAAGCTGAAACCAATTTCAGACGTCTCTTGTCTGTCAGAGACAGAGTCATGGACACTGAATCTATCTGGAAACCTAAAAAGGTTACCCTTGTCTGAGGAATCAATGAACTCTTTGGTAAATTGATCCTCCAACCATGTTCTTGAAGAAACGATACAAGTCGATTTGTATGAGATTCTGCTAAATGTGAAGACTGAGCAAGTACCAAGATATCGTCCAAATAAGGAAATACCACAATACCCTGTTCTCTGATTACAGATAGAAGGGCACGAGAACCTTTGTAAAAATCCTTGGAGCTGTTGCTAGGCCAAACGGCAGAGCCACAAACTCGTAATGCTTGTCTAGGAAAGAGAATCTCAGAAACTGATAGTGATCTGGATGAATCGGAATATGCAGATATGCATCTTGTAAATCTATTGTGGACATATAATGCTCTTGCTGAACAAAAGGCAGAATAGTCCTTATAGTTACCATTTTGAATGTTGGTATCCTTACATAACGATTCAATATTTTTAAATCCAGAACTGGCCTGAAGGAATTCTCCTTCTTTGGTACAATGAAGAGAGATTTGAGTAAAACCCCAGCCCCTGTTCCAGAACTGGAACTGGCATAATTACTCCAGCCAACTCTAGATCTGAAACACATTTCAGAAATGCTTGAGCCTTCACTGGATTTATTGGGACACGGGAAAGAAAAAATCTTTTTGCAGGAGGCCTTATCTTGAAGCCTATTCTGTACCCTTGTGAAACAATGTTCTGGATCCAAAGATTGTGAATCGAATTGATCCAAATTTCTTTGAAAAATCGTAATCTGCCCCCTACCAGCTGGGCTGGAATGAGGGCCGCACCTTCATGTGGACTTGGGAGCTGGCTTTGGCTTTCTAAAAGCTTGGATTTATTCCAGACTGGAGATGGTTTCCAAACTGATACCGCTCCTGTAGGGGAAGGATCAGGCTTTTGTTCCTTATTGTGACGAAAGGAACGAAAACGATTAGCAGACCTAAATTTACCTTTAGATTTTTTATCCTGTGGTAAAAAAGTTCCTTTCCCCCCAGTAACAGTTGAAATAATAGAATCCAACTGTGAACCAAACAATTTATTACCCTGGAAAGAAAGGGAAAGCAAAGTTGACTTAGAAGACATATCAGCATTCCAAGTTTTAAGCCATAAAGCTCTTCTAGCTAAAATAGCTAAAGACATATACCTGACATCAACCCTAATGATATCAAAGATGGCATCGCAAATAAAGTTATTAGCATGTTGAAGAAGATTAACAATGCTATGAGTATTATGATCTGTTACTTGTTGTGCTAAAGCCTCCAACCAGAAAGTTGAAACTGCAGCAACATCCGCCAAAGATATAGCAGGCCTAAGAAGATTACCTGAACATAAGTAAGCTTTTCTTAGAAAGGATTCAATTTTCCTATCTAAAGGATCCTTAAAGGAAGTACCATCTGCCGTAGGAATAGTAGTACGTTTAGCAAGAGTAGAGATAGCCCCATCAACCTTAGGGATTTTGTCCCAAAACTCTAATCTGTCAGATGGCACAGGATATAATTGCTTAAACCGTTTAGAAGGAGTAAATGAATTACCCAAATTATTCCATTCCCTAGAAATTACTTCAGAAATAGCATCAGGGATGGGAAAAACCTCTGGAATAACTACAGGAGGTTTAAAAACCGTATTCAAACGTTTAGATTTAGTATCAAGAGGACCAGATTCCTCTATTTCTAATGCAATTAAGACTTCTTTAAGCAAAGAACAAATAAATTCCATTTTAAATAAATATGAAGATTTATCAGTATCAATCTCTGAAACAGAATCCTCTGAACCAGAGGAATCATTATCAGAATGAGGGAATAAATGTAAATCCTGCGCAGAAAACAGATGGGGGATAGGGATTGGGAGTACCTCTAGCTCTCCTCAACGGATACCCTAGTGTACCCGATGTGAACAGAAAATGATAGGGGGTGGAGGTGAGCGCCAAAGTAGGCTGAGGATGGGGAAGGGAGACAAATGTTGGTCCTCCTACTAGTAGTTAGGAGTGGATGTACAGAATAAGTAATGCTGAGGTGAGTATATAAGTTTATAAATGTATATCGATATTTATTCAACACAATCTGTTTAAAATGTCGGTTAAAAGTTCCGGTGATCTTCTAAAACATACAGTCAATAAAAATTACAATCAATAGAAAATATTACACATTCATAAACAATCATGGATCCATGTTACAATAACGAAATGATTTAAAATCAGAAAAAATAGATAATAAAAATAAAAATGTAAAAGATGAAATGACCTGGTGCACCTAAAACGTCTGACAATGAATGACCTGATAGTCCAAATCTCTTAATGTGGGTGGTACTCTGTGGTACAATCCGGATATTGATGAGTGTTCTTATAGTTGTGTTTATCCAAACAGATAATAATGTGAAAAAAAAAAAAAAAAAAAAAAAAAAAAGGTGTCTCTATTTTATATCCAATTCAGAAAAATTCAAAATAGTGTATATCCTGTGATTGAAAAAATGCAAACTTGAAAGTGTAAAAAACAATGTGATCGCTGGATGTCAAAAAAAGGTGAAAAAGGTTGGAAAAAATATATAAAAAATAAAAATGTGAAGAAAATATAAGTTCTTTCACAAAAAAGTGTAGAAATCCTCAAATTGGTGAAACAAGATGATATTAGTCTTTCAAAAGTTAATCAATATGTGTCCAAAATGAAATCAGTGTAATGAAGTTGTCACCCAGTTGAAAATAATAAAATAAAATAAAGCTGAGCAAAAACCTGCAAAGAAAACAAACAATACTGTAATATATACAAACTGTTCAGTGGATATATTAGTATTATGCTTACTCAAATCAGTCGACGCGTTTCGGCCATATCCTCCTGGCCTTTATCAAGACTAACATTGTGAGTAAGCTAAGGTAATTTATAAGAGCTGTAATTGATGTTTGGGCGCCAAAATCTAGTAGGCCACGCCCTTTCCTGTGAAGTGCATTATGGGTATGGGCAAGAATGTTTCGTTTTAAATTATGCTACTAAAAAACTTTTTTATTTTAACTCCTTGTTTTCTCAAGGTCAATTCTATCTAGGATATTGCCTATACATATATGCCCTTGGTTAGCATATTTAGGGTTGATTAGATTTGTATCGACCTACACTTCCGGTTTCGCTAATTACTGTGTTGACTTCCGGTTTCCCTTCTGTGTACTAATTATGGCTTTTGTCCTATGAGTAAATTTCAGTGTCTTGCTTATATAACTCTCTATTTGTTTATTGGGCATAGGCCCCCTTTGTTTTTTGATAAGTAGATCATTTGTGAATAGATCTAGCTTTCTTTCAGTGATCTCTTTTCCTTCTGCCTCTGTAACCTCAATATTATTTAGCATTGTTTCGTCATCTTTAATGTCTAGGTCTAAATTCGTTAGAAGGGAGCTTCTGTATTCTATGATAAGCTTAATTAGATTCCTAGACGCCTCCAAGAGGATATTTGTCCATTGTTCAACATATATTGGATCTGATATTGGGAAAGCACAGTCTTTGTGTATCCTCAGACCTCGAGGAATGAGGTCTAATTCTAGACATTTTCTTAAAAATGAAATTTCTGCTTTGTATCTTACTTCAGCGACTAAAGATTTCTCTAGATCTCTGAATATTGAAAGCATGTCTATTCTATCTGGATCTGTGTCAGGTGAGCTTTCCATATCGGTACGGATGTCTAAACTAATTTCTCTTCTTAATAAGTGTAGGTCTTCCATGTTTAAACTAAATGGGCTAGATTGGATAGACTCTGTTCTGCTGCTGGGTCTACGGGCTAGGTATATTGACAGTAAAGGGAATAAATGTAAATCCTGCGCAGAAAACAGATGGGGGATAGGGATTGGGAGTACCTCTAGCTCTCCTCAACGGATACCCTAGTGTACCCGATGTGAACAGAAAATGATAGGGGGTGGAGGTGAGCGCCAAAGTAGGCTGAGGATGGGGAAGGGAGACAAATGTTGGTCCTCCTACTAGTAGTTAGGAGTGGATGTACAGAATAAGTAATGCTGAGGTGAGTATATAAGTTTATAAATGTATATCGATATTTATTCAACACAATCGGTTTAAAATGTCGGTTAAAAGTTCCGGTGATCTTCTAAAACATACAGTCAATAAAAATTACAATCAATAGAAAATATTACACATTCATAAACAATCATGGATCCATGTTACAATAACGAAATGATTTAAAATCAGAAAAAATAGATAATAAAAATAAAAATGTAAAAGATGAAATGACCTGGTGCACCTAAAACGTCTGACAATGAATGACCTGATAGTCCAAATCTCTTAATGTGGGTGGTACTCTGTGGTACAATCCGGATATTGATGAGTGTTCTTATAGTTGTGTTTATCCAAACAGATAATAATGTGAAAAAAAAGTGAAAGACACCGGAAGTGAAAGTTAAACCGGAAATGCTAAAAAACAGCGATACCGGAAGTAAAAGATGTACATACGATACTAACATATAGAGACAACAGAAACATAAATCGAAAGCTTTTGATCTATTCACAAATGATCTACTTATCAAAAAACAAAGGGGGCCTATGCCCAATAAACAAATAGAGAGTTATATAAGCAAGACACTGAAATTTACTCATAGGACAAAAGCCATAATTAGTACACAGAAGGGAAACCGGAAGTCAACACAGTAATTAGCGAAACCGGAAGTGTAGGTCGATACAAATCTAATCAACCCTAAATATGCTAACCAAGGGCATATATGTATAGGCAATATCCTAGATAGAATTGACCTTGAGAAAACAAGGAGTTAAAATAAAAAAGTTTTTTAGTAGCATAATTTAAAACGAAACATTCTTGCCCATACCCATAATGCACTTCACAGGAAAGGGCGTGGCCTACTAGATTTTGGCGCCCAAACATCAATTACAGCTCTTATAAATTACCTTAGCTTACTCACAATGTTAGTCTTGATAAAGGCCAGGAGGATATGGCCGAAACGCGTCGACTGATTTGAGTAAGCATAATACTAATATATCCACTGAACAGTTTGTATATATTACAGTATTGTTTGTTTTCTTTGCAGGTTTTTGCTCAGCTTTATTTTATTTTATTATATTCAACTGGGTGACAACTTCATTACACTGATTTCATTTTGGACACATATTGATTAACTTTTGAAAGACTAATATCATCTTGTTTCACCAATTTGAGGATTTCTACACTTTTTTGTGAAAGAACTTATATTTTCTTCACATTTTTATTTTTTATATATTTTTTCCAACCTTTTTCACCTTTTTTTGACATCCAGCGATCACATTGTTTTTTACACTTTCAAGTTTGCATTTTTTCAATCACAGGATATACACTATTTTGAATTTTTCTGAATTGGATATAAAATAGAGACACTTTTTTTTTTTTTTTTTTTTTCACATTATTATCTGTTTGGATAAACACAACTATAAGAACACTCATCAATATCCGGATTGTACCACAGAGTACCACCCACATTAAGAGATTTGGACTATCAGGTCATTCATTGTCAGACGTTTTAGGTGCACCAGGTCATTTCATCTTTTACATTTTTATTTTTATTATCTATTTTTTCTGATTTTAAATCATTTCGTTATTGTAACATGGATCCATGATTGTTTATGAATGTGTAATATTTTCTATTGATTGTAATTTTTATTGACTGTATGTTTTAGAAGATCACCGGAACTTTTAACCGACATTTTAAACCGATTGTGTTGAATAAATATCGATATACATTTATAAACTTATATACTCACCTCAGCATTACTTATTCTGTACATCCACTCCTAACTACTAGTAGGAGGACCAACATTTGTCTCCCTTCCCCATCCTCAGCCTACTTTGGCGCTCACCTCCACCCCCTATCATTTTCGAATCATTATCAGAATGATGATGTTCATTTAAAAATTCATCTGAAAAATGAGAAGTTTTAAAAGACCTTTTACGTTTACTAGGAGGAGGAATAACAGACATAGCCTTCTTAATAGATTTAGAAACAAAATCTCTTATGTTAACAGGAACACCCTGAATATTAGATGTTGATGGAACAGCAACAGGTAATGGAACATTACTAAAGGAAATATTATCTGCATTAACAAGTTTGTCATGACATTCATTACAAACAACAGCCGGAGGAACAGATACCACAAGTTTACAACAAATACACTTAACTTTGGCAGATCCAGCATCAGGCAGCAATTTTCCAGAAGTATCTTGCAATATGTAATAGAAAAAACAACATATAAAGCAAAATTGATCAAATTCCTTAAAAGACAGTTTCAGGAATGGGAAAAAATGCCAATGAACAAGCTTCTAGCAACCAGAAGCAAATAAACAATGAGACTTAAATAATGAGGAGACAATAATGACGCCCATATTTTTAGCGCCAAAAAAAGACGCCCACATTATTTGGCGCCTAAATGCTTTAAGCGCCAAAAATGACGCCACATCCGGTAACGCCGACATTTTTGGCGCAAAAACGTAAAAAAAATTACGCAACTTCCGGCGACAAGTATGACGCCGGAAATGACAAAGAAAATTTTTGTGCCAAAAAAGTCAGCGCCAAGAATGATGCAATAAAATGAAGCATTTTCAGCCCCCGCGAGCTTAACAGCCCACAGGAGAAAAAGTCAAATTTTAAGGTAAGAAAAAATTGATTTATTCAAATGCATTTATCCCAAATAATGAAACTGACTGTCTGAAATAAGGAAATGTTGAACATCCTGAATCAAGGCAAATAAATGGTTAAACACATATATTTAGAACTTTATATAAAAGTGCCCAACCATAGCTTAGAGTGTCACAAAAATAAGACTTACTTACCCCAGGACACTCATCTACATGTAGTAGAAAGCCAAACCAGTACTGAAACGAGAATCAGTAGAGGTAATGGTATATATAAGAGTATATCGTCGATCTGAAAAGGGAGGTAAGAGATGAATCTCTACGACCGATAACAGAGAACCTATGAAATAGACCCCGTAGAAGGAGATCATTGAATTCAAATAGGCAATACTCTCTTCACATCCCTCTGACATTCACTGCACACTGAGAGGAAAACCGGGCTCCAGCCTGCTGCGAAGTGCATATCAACGAAGAATCTAGCACAAACTTACTTCACCACCTCCAAGGGAGGCAAAGTTTGTAAAACTGATTTGTGGGTGTGGTGAGGGGTGTATTTATAGGCATTTTGAGGTTTGGGAAACTTTGCCCCTCCTGGTAGGAATGTATATCCCATACGTCACTAGCTCATGGACTCTTGCTAATTAAATGAAAGAAACACGGATTATCCTAATGAAATGGAGCATTTGAAAGTGAAAACAGTATATAAAAAACTGTTGTGAAACTTGCATATACTGTATATGCCAAGAACAAAGTACTGCACACAGGAAAGAGTTGGCACAAAATGAATTCAGAAAACAGAGTATTTAAAAAAGAACATACATACACACAATATATATATATATATATATATATATATATATATATATATATATATATATATATATATATATATATATTAAAAACACACATGCATACACACACTTGATACAGGATCTCCTAAACAAAGGTGAAGCACAAATGAGATTAAGATATTACAAAATTACAACCTATATGAAAAAGGTACATTAGGTGTGAGTCTAGAAGCATAATTAGGTTTTGTGCTAGGTTCAGAGAAATGGTCCTCCTATCAAATTGTATGTCATATCTGCCAATTTGGCAGTTGTCAACTCTATCTAGACTAGCAGTTATTAACAGCTTATATCAGTCACATAACTTCTTCAACCCGGTCTACAAAAAACCCCCACCTCCCTCTATGGAGTCTTACTTTCAGTGGCGGACTATAATAGAAGGATAGATAGTCACCGCTATTTGTCACTTGGGGAGGGGGGCATATGGTGAATTGAGGGTCATGCCCTTAACATTGATGCTCTTGACTTTCTGAAATAATTTAAATATCCAAGTCATGGCACTGCAATACCCTACAACATTATGCACAGCATATTATATTAAAGGTAAAAAGGAAAATAAAATCAGCACAAGAACACATTTGAAGACATTGTAAAAATGATGAAAAAAATAAAAATATGCCTTTTGATTCCCCTATATATATATATATATACATATATATATATATATATATATATATATGTCACTGAGAAATTGATATTTGTTGAATGTACATCTGTATGTAAGTGACTGCACCATTGTACATTTATAAGTAATGCCTAGGTATCCCTAGGTATTTTGTAGGGTATTTATCTCTGCACAGAAAATCTGTGATACATAAAATAATAAAGTGCATATAAGTTAAACTGTCACAAAATACATCAGAGTATCTATAAATATGTGGTATACATGGTCAAACACATTTTACATATTTTGAATTAGTTGAGCAAAGAATATGAATTTGATGACGGCTCGCTGGAAGAACTCATCTGTGCAGAAGAAATATTGTATGCTCCTAAAACAAAATATAAAGCATTTGATTAGCTTCTAAACAGATTTGGGAGGTTTTTATAATTAAAAACGTGAAATTGATCATCAACAAATAAAAAAAAATAAAAAAAATCAAACTCACAAAAACATTTAAAATTCAAGCAACAAAAAATGTATTTATAGATCTTAATGAGTAGAATAAAGAGCAAACTTTGTTTTTTGCCACAATTAAAAAGATCAAGTTTAGGGAATGTTAGCTATACTGCTTATGAAGATGGGAATAATAATAAAAAAAAAGAAGTGTGTTTTTGTGTATTTTTGTACCACTGGTGAAAAGTTTTAGAACAACGCCATTTTTCCATTTTTTATAGAAATTTAAGCATTTTAATGTCTCAGTGTAATCTGAAATTAAAGCATAGAATAAAACTCATTGGAGATAACAAAAAGAAAAGTAGCAACCTGTTGCCGATATAAACTGTTGAACACACTTGTGGCATTCTTTCAACAATGGAAATCAAATGTTTGGAAACTTCTTCCAAACACTATTGCTGAAGTTTCCACAAATGTTGCTTTTCTTTTGCTGCTGGGCTGACAATTACAGGACTTGAAGCCTACTACCTTGGTTGTTTTTTTTCTTCAAATGAAGTTCTGACATAGCCTAGGTATGTTTTAGTGATTAGCGTTCTGTATGATAAACCTCTGGCCAACAATGTGAATACTAGGAGGTATTGCATTGCCCTTCAAAATGCTGTGGCAGTCATTGGTTTTGGGTGCCACTCGCTTTGTGCATATCGCCTAAAGGGACACTGAACCCACATTTTTTTCTTGCATGATTCGGATAGAGCATGCAATTTTAAGCAACTTTCTAATTTACTCTATCATTTTTTTCTTCTTCATTCTCTTGGTATCTTTATTTAAAAAGCAGGAACGAAAGTTTAGGAGCCGGCCCATTTTAGGTTCAGCACCTGGGTAGCGATTGCCGATTGGTGGCTAAATGTAGCCACCAATCAGCAAGTGCTATACAGGGTGCTGCAGCTGAAAGTGAGACTTGCTTACTTTGACCATTGGATCTGCCAGTTATGGGTCTGCCAGGGCTCTTCCTGTCAGTTTTTGCCAGTTTCCAAATGACTTTTGATGTTGTGTAAAACTGCACTTACTGACACCTTGGCTATCTTTGCAATTTCTTTAAAAGAACATACTTATACCTTCATTTGTTTAAATCCAGATAGTTGTGTGTTGCACTATTACACAAATAAATCCTGCTCCGAAAGAGCCGAATGCAGTTACCTGCAGCCATATTCGGCATTTGTTTGTATAAAATGAATGCACATGTCTAGTTAGGATGGTCTATCTTCCTTTGTTAATTGTCCTTTTCTCAACATTATGATATCAATATACAATTTCATGCAAATAATGCCTGACATGGGTAGTAACACAATCTGCTCCAACACTGCTTTTACACAGAGGGTTTGTAAATAATCAGCTGGAAAAATGGAGGTGTTCTAAACCTTTTGACTGGTAATGTGTTCAGCTAAAGATCAATAAATGAATAAGCAATATAGCTACACTTCTCCAAACCTGACTTTTCTTTAAAATCTGATAAGTACAATGATTAAAGAAAAGCTTCAATCCATGACATGCATGGATTACATAAATGCGAAATTCTAAAGAGCAAGCCCCAAAAGCAGAATTTTGATGGTTGTTTTTCAGCGATACAGGTAGCAGCATTTTAAGCGAAATAATCTATATATATATATATATATATATATATATATATATATATTTTTTTTTTTGCAAAGCAAATCAGTAAGATATTTTATGATATGAACAGACACATGATCATATCCACTAGAGTAAGATCTGCAGGTGAGAAAAGACCAAACAGAACCTGAGAGTTCTCTCTCGGAGAATAATCTCACTTTAGTGAATACAACCCAGTATATCAATTGTTAAAACCAAAAAAACACAACAACGAAAAACCAAACACAGTAACAAACATTTACAGTATAAAGAAGAACACACAATGACAACTCAGACCTGTATTAATTCTTCCCTCATCTATGTTTTTCTTGTAATGATCTAGTGGAAGGCAAACACATTTCCAGTGATATATTGTTCGTTGCTGACTTACATGGAGAAAAGTAAATTCATAAACCTTCAGACTGGTATTTGCATACCACCCAAACCCATATTGTTTGTGTGCCAGGGTCTTAGGGCCATATGCATACAATTCCTTTAACAAATTAGTAATGCAGGTACTGCCGCTTGTTTCATTTTGCTGCTACTGATTGCTATGCTCTCTGCTTATGGGTGGAACAACTAGCAGTTATATCAGATGCAGCAAGTGTCATCGCAACCTCTTGCAGTAACACAAGAGGGGGGATAAAGTGCTGCTACTCTGTTGGGCGCAAGTTTGTGCCAGTGCAGCCCTTTCCAACAAGCAGCTATATTTCCAACTGTCACCCTACCCCCCAGATTTGCCTGGGATGTTTTCCTTGGTCTTGCACAATTGGTTGTGTGAAAGCAGAGCAGAGGGATACCCCCAGCTATGAACACCTGCATTTTGTTAAATGGGCCCTAAAGCTAATGCATAAAACATTGTTCTTGCCGGCATTGTTACGTTACATTGGCGCCACTGTAGTTGTGAGATATAGCAAGACAGCAGCATAGAGATATGAAACTGGCAAATCCCCTGAGAAGTAGGAGGGACCTCTAGATATACGTATTGTGGCCAATCAGGCAGGTGCAAGGACTTAAAAAAACCTGTATATCCTACATGGTTACATGAGACACATGTAGTTGTATTTCATCTACCACGTTTTCATACATTTGCTTAATTAAAGGGACATTACTGCCAAAACTGATATACACATAAGTGCATTACAATTTTAAATAGAGGCATTCTTAGAGTACACGTGTTAATACAAATACTTCTACTAAAAGCTACCACAACTTTTAGTGAGAAATTTTACTGCATGTGTCAACACATATGCTCCAAGAACCAGCATTTAAACAGTAGATCTCCTCAAAGAGCTAATGGTGCCTTCCATAGCGATGGCAAGGACTCATTTTACACGATAAAGCTGCCCTGTTTAAATGCTGGTACATGAAGCATATCTAGATTTGCTTCACATGAACAGTGATAGCTTTTATTAGAAGCATGTTTGCTAATAGGACTGTGCTCAAGCTGTAATATCTCTTTAATTGTGAATCTTGAATGAAAACTAATTTTTGAAATCCATTTTATTAGTTCTTTCCAACTCCAGCTGTAGCCAGTTCCACAACTTATCTGAAAATGCTATAAAAAGCAACAACAAATTATTTTCAGGTATAAATATAGTTTGTAATCGGAATCAGCTTCTTAATAGACAGAGGCCCATTTATCAAGCTCCGTATGGAGCTTGTGGGCCCGTGTTTCTGGCGAGTTTTCAGACTCGCCAGAAACAGCAGTTATGAAGCAGCGGTCTAAAGGCCGCTGCTCCATAACCCTGTCCGCCTGCTCTGAGCAGGTGGACAGGAATTGCCACAATTCAACCCGATCAAGTACGATCGGGTTGATTGACACCTCCCTGCTGGCGGCCCATTGGCTGCGATTTTGCAGGGGCCGCGTTGCACCAGCAGCTCTTGTGAGCTGCTGGTGCAATGCTGAATACGGAGAGCGTATTGCTTGCGGACCTGATCTGCACTGTCGGATCAGGTCCGCAAGACTATTGTTAAATAGGCCTCCATGTCTTAACATTCATATTTTAGAACCCTAGACATTCACCCTACCATTAAAACATTTCTATAGAACCATTGTCAACATTTGCATATCCCATGTTAACATTTGAATAGCTAATTTGAATGATTACATTTGAATGTTGATTCATATAGAATTACAGTGAAGACCGGAGAAACAGTGCTTGAATGTTAATATCTGAATAATACATTCAGTATTGGGAAAGTTAATATTCGTTCGCAAACAAAAATTTCTAACGTTTGGGAAACAGACTTTAAAGAGACAGTCTAGTCAAAATTAAACTTTCATAATTCAGATACGGCATGCAATTGTAAACAACTTTCCAATTTACTTTTATTATCAAATTTGCTTTGTTCCCTTGGTGGTATTTTTGAAAAACTAAACCTAGGTAGTCTCAAACTGATTTCTAAACCGTTGAAAACCGCCTCCTAGCTCAGAGCATTTTAAAAGTTTTTCACAGATAGACAGTACTAGTTCATGTGTGTCATATAGATAACATTGTGCACACTCCCGTGGAGTTATTTAGGAGTATGCACTGGTCGGCTAAACTGCTTGTCTGTCAAAAGCACTGAGATAAGGGGGCAGTCTGCAGAGGCTTAGATACAAGGTTATCACAGAGGTAAAAGGTATATTAATATAAAACATGTTGGTTATGCAAAACTAGGTAATGGGTAATAAAGAGATTATCTATCTTTTTAAACAATAAAAATTCTGGTGTAGACTGTCTCTTTAATTTAGGGTGCAGAAACACAGCCAACTTTAGTCTTTTTTTTTTTTAATGAACTTCCCTAAACATTTACCCATTTCTACTTTCAAATATTAATATATTCCATCATATGCCTACAGAAAGACGACCCTACCAGGAACGAACAACAGCTCAGTATGGCGAGTTCTCTTTCTGTATGCAGACTCCATCATAATTCTATTAACTTTTACCTACCAATCTGGGTTATTATTCCTTTTAAAATATATCCTTCAGCAAATTCTAGATTTTTAACCAAAAAAATGGACTACCGTATTTTGCATTTCATTGTTTGCTAAAACATTTCAATTTTGGGTTCAAATATACCATTCAAATGTAGCGGTTATTTAACCCACATAACGTCATCATCGGACCACACATTTTTCTTTATAGTTTCTTATTTTAATGGCTACTCATCAAATAAAAGGGAAAGAAATGAGTGAAAAAAATCTTCCTGTTTCAAGACTATAAAGGAATAGGGATTCTATTGGATTTTCTCCTTGAAAAAAAGCATTATGGGCAGTTAGAGCAGAGCACAGAGAGAAATCACTAGAAAGGGTGTGCCTATCACGCCAACCGCTAGATTACAAGTGGAGCGCAAATTAGTGTTTCTGTGTTATCTTCGCTAGAAGCAAATTTTTCACGCATGTTGGATAAGGTGCGTATTACAAGTTGAAAGTAAAAAGTTTGCGCACGAGCGGAACTTAGAATATCATCAACATATTCCCCCATAGACGTCAATGCAACGAGAAAAGTGGAAAATAAACCTAACACCCATACTCGTGCACAAACCTGACATGAAATATGAATGTTTCACATTCCAATGTTCTTCACACAGCAGAATATTACATATATATTATATGTCTCACTTCTGCTATTGATGTGGGGTGTGATAGCTGTGTATGTCCTTTGTAGCTTACTGGTTTGCCTGTTCCTGGTTTTAAGTCCGTGTTAGGCCCAATCCACCACCTAGGTTTGGAGGTAGTGGCTGGATCGCAGAGTATGGCATATTTGCCGTTTTCGGGTGGTTTCAGTGGCGGTCAGTGGGTAGGAGGCAGTGGCTGTGTCCCTTAAGCTGTGGAGGGAGAGCATCTGGTAGATCGCGGCCTGGATGTAGCACGCAACGTGATTGTGGTGCGGCCTAGGGCGGCTGGCGTGTCCTGTTTGGCGGTCAGTTTCGGGCCGCCTCAGAAGCTGCCAATTTTCAATTTAGGGAGGAGGGGATGAGTTAGGGATGCATCCTTCGGTAGGTAGAGGGGAATTAGAGGCAGGATGGCCAGGATATCCACCAGATTTAAGAGCCTCCATGGCGGAGCTCTGGAGTTATGCTGCACTCATGTCAGCGGCCGGCTCCTCCCCTTAAAATAACTTTTTTACTGTTTCTGCTCCATGATATAGAAAGGGTGCAGGAGCCAATTTGCAGATTAATTTAATGTAAGACTTTAAGATGACTAAAGTGTAGACTGTCCCTTTCAAGAAAGAATTAGAACTACTATTACATTAAATGAATGTTAGAATGTTGTGCAAACATTCAGAATTCGAAACGATCTAATGTGTTAAAATTTGTTTCAATTTTCAAATGTTGCAAAACATTCGCCCACCCCTAATACATACATACATACATACATACATATTTAGACATGTGTATGTATCTTTATGTTAAAGCCGTTTGCAGGCCTTTTCTTTTTTTTCAACACCTGAGACCTCATATATTTAAACCCCTTCTAACACTTTTTAATGCAATATCTTTTCTAATAATTTTTATTAAAATAAAAAACTTCCTCAAGAGGTAGTAGCAACAAACACTGTGGGGGACTTTAAAAATGCATGGGACAAGCATAGGGCTATCCTACGAACTAGTTTATACTGTTAGGTAAGGTCGGGCAGACTTGCTGGGCCTATGGCTCTTATCTGCCGTCAATATCTATGTTTCTATTATATAGTGTGTTATTATGAGTGTAACTGTACTTTAAAATGTATTTTTGATGTTTTTGTGTAACTTTTTAGTCGAGCGTAATAGTCAACTAGAGCTAGTGTGAAGTCACGCTAACCTGATGCACATTAAATTCAACTGTGCTCAAGCGAACAAGTTTACTTTCAACTTGTACTGTACTTCCGAAGACCCACGACTACCCCTTATCATGCTTGTGCACAACAGTTAGCGCACCACTTGTAATCTATCCCCAAATAAGCTTCACTACACTGAGACTCACATTGTATATATCTTTGGTTGCTTATATAGGCGTGTAACTCCCACTTAAATTGGCATATAACTTTAATTTGTGTCTTAATTTTAACTTTTGAAATACATTTGACCTTTTATGAAGTTTCACTAAACCAGTCTGGGTTATTACAGAGAGCACTTGTGTCTTAGAGCTAGAGTCGCTTATGAAGATGAGAGTAGTGGTTTGTCTGTGTTGAAGGCCTGAACATTGGTTGCAGAAGAATGTTATGAGTTTTCGGGTTTTCCCTTTTCCATTATAGTTTAAGGAAATTGAGGAATCAAGGACTAAAGGAGTGAATCGAATTAAGGACTTCCTTACAACAATGGACTATCTTAGCCTCTACTATTTTATACACTATTTTATGTCACATTTGTTTTACTTCTATTAATTACACTTTTATTCATATAATATTGTTTTGTTGAATCTTAATTTGTCATTCATAGATGGTTACAACTTAGACATGGAAGAAAATTTGTATTTAATACAAAGGCTGAATATGGCTGCAGACATCAGCATTAGTCTTTTTATGGAACCGGATATAGCAGTTACGAGTGGGCAAATGTTTCTAAAAATTCGAAATTTAAAACTAATTTTGATACATTCATTCGTATTTCAAATGTTTATATAACATTCTAACATTCTATTTTCAAATTTTCGTTTTCAAATTTTTCAATAAAATTCAAAAATATTCGTTCGAATAATAAAATGTTTAGCTATGTATTCATTCAATTTCAAAATGTAATATTCGAATGTGACATTCAAATTCGAAATAGTATTTCTAGTCTAATACTGTGTTTAATAAATGTAATATTCGAATTCGAATGCTACATTTGAATGTCACATTCGAATTCGAAATAGTATTTCTAGTCTAATACTGTGTTTTTAAATGTAATATTCGAATTTGAAAGTGACATTCGAATTTGAAATAGTATTTCTAATTTACAACTGTGTTTAATAAATGTGATATTCAATTTGAATTTGATATTCGATTTGAATGTGATATTCGATTTGAATGTGACATTCAAATTCGAAATAGTATTTCTAGTCTAATACTGTGTTTTATAAATGTAATATTCAAATTCGATTGTGATATTCAATTCAAATGTGATATTCGATTTGAATGTGACATTCGAATTCAAAATAGTGTTTCTAGTCTACAATTGTGTTTTATAAATGTAATATTCGAATTCGAAAGTGACATTCGAATTCGTATGTTACATTCGAAAATCGAATTTTTAAGAATATTCGTTCTTATCAACATTCTATTATGTAAATCGAATTTCTACAATAACATTTGTTCTAACATTCGAATTTGAATATAAAAACACATTCGCCCATCCCTAATAGCATTATGTACAACAAATAAAGATCTGGATTTGCACTTTTACACCGATACACCTGGCTCAAAAAGATCCAAATCCATCTGCCTGCAGCCATATTTGCTTGCAGAACACAAATTTTCTCCCATGCCTAGTGAAGTTTATCAGGGTCTAACTCCTTGTTAACCAAAGAGGGATGCAATGTTCGGACAACCAAAAAGTTTGAAGGGACATTGTCGTCAAAATCCAAAAGGCTGCAGTTCAAGTTAGAATAAAAGCATTTTTATAAATACGTCTAGTAAAACCTTCCACTGCGTCTAACCGCTTTTACTATGCACGGGTGCACGTAGAGCATACCGTTCTGACTAGGTGTGAGGGGTAAAAGTTTGCAAAGTATTTCCAAAATGCTTCTATTCAAAACTGCATTGTGCATTTTAAATTTGGACTATCCCTTTAATGACTATTTCACAGTTTGTTAACCAATGTATGTGGTAGATGCCTCAGGGGGGATATCAGGCATATCCAGGCCACATATTTTCATTTTTTAGCTGACAAGGTTCACGCCTAACCGGTTGTTTGCAGCCGCTTCAGTTTCTTGTCATGTTGACCTGTTTAACGCCTTTAGAATAGTATCTATCAGGAATAATTCCAAGTAACGTCTATAACAATTGTGAATCGTATAACCACATCTTGTCTTACACATTAGTCCAGTAAAGGAGTCAGTCCTGCAACACAACAACTGCTAAAAAGTATTTAACAAAACAAAAAACACAACATACCTTTTCTACCAAACAAATTGAAGACTCCTTTAGAAAATGGAGTATCTGTAGAAGAACTTGCATTTGTAGTCTGAAAAACAAAAAAGTTTAAAGTAAGTTATGAGGAAATAAACATAAAATGTATGTTACCAGCTAAACAAATACGAAGAGGAAAAATATCCAAAACAATTTTCTAGAAAATCTAAAAAAATCTAATCAAATAAATGATTTGAAGAACACCACAAATTGATAGTCACTAGACACTGCTTATTGTAGTTTTTTTTAATATTTAAAAATCTATGCAAGTTTTTATGAAAAGATTATTAATATATACAATTTACAGCTTACTAACAGGATAAGGGCAGAGAGAAATACATTAATTAAAAAAAAAAACATGGGCTTTCCAACTCTTTTTAAAAGTTGTAATGTAGAATCTAGGCTTAACACGGTTATATCCCACAGTCACTGGTTGCACACTCAGGTGACCCATGTCTCTAGCTGGCAGAAAAGAAAACCTAGGTTATAATATGGCAGACCAAACTGCTTTATGGATACTAGAATGTATAATTTTTTCCAAATCTTAATCAACTAATATAATTAAAAAAAAAAATGTATCTCAGGCTAATATTAGTTCATTCTATTTAGAAATTATTTCGTTTTTAAAATGTCCCTTTAAAGCAGTAGCCGGCCACTAGCTTTTCCCAAAAAATTATTCTCAGCTGAAGCACAGGGACATTAGTGCTTTCCAAGAATAAATTAGGCAATTTAAGTTACAATAAAGACAAAATTAATACACACATTCAAAATAATTGTTTTAAAAACCATTTAAAACTTTCACCTTGTAAATGCAATGTGCAGGGTTTAGTAAATATAAGTAGTTCAGGACCAAGCCACTTGAGAACCTTGGAAAGCATGTTTATTTTATTTATTTTGATTGTGTCCAATTAGTTTTTTTTTTAAAAGCAAATCCCTATGTAGAATGTAGTTGGGTCAGGTAAACTACTATAGCATAAAGTACACAATTACCTCCAGCCCCTCTGGGAGGTAGAACCCTTTCCAGAGGTATTTTATGGCAAACACAAGCAAAAATAAATAATTTATGATCAAGACGGAAAAAAAAATGTGATAATTTGTTTTATGAAGTTTTACAGCGAACATTAAGCAAACATTCTAAACAGTTACTGTAAAGAAGTTTGCTTTGGCTAAACAAAATGCAACCACTAATGGCAACTCTCAAATCACAAAATACCTTTGTCTGCTGTGAAGCCCATCTTGTGAAAGAGAATGTTTTGAGTAAAGACTCTCGCACCTACATATTTAAATAAAAAAAAGGAATTAGGCCAAAATATTTTTAACAGATTGACTACATTTTTTAGAAAGGTTACTGAGTCTCAAATGCTTTAACTCATTAAAACATTTACATTTTAGCACCACGCCCCCCGAAACACTGTTTTTAACTCCTGTAAAAGAGTTAAAGGGATATGAAACTCATCAAAATATTCTTTCATGATTCAGGTAGAGCATACAATACAATAAAACTTTCTAATTTACTTCTATTATCATTTTTTTCTTCCTTCTCTTAGTATCTTTTGTTAAAAAGCAGGGACGTATGCTTAGGAGCTGTCCTATTTCTGGAGCACTATATGGCAGCAGTTTTGCAAGAATGCTATTCATCTGAAAGAGCACTGTTTCCTGTCATGTAGTGCTCCTGTCCAGATGGTAGGTATCTCTTCAACACAGAATATCATGGGAACGAAGCTAATTTGAGAATAGAAGTAAATTGGATTTTTTTTTAAAATAAGCTTTTTTTTTGGGGGGGGGGGGTTATACCCCTTTAAACAGATAAAGTCTTATTTGAGTGTCACAGAGAAATGCTGGTCCTAAGTAAGAAACAGCTGGTGGGCCAATCAGCAGCAGCAGTCACATAACCCCGCCTACCACATCTGATGAATTGGTTTATGTAATCATTGCACAATTAGGCCTCGATTTATCAAAGTCTGGTGGACCTGATGCGCCAGTGCGGATCAGGTCCGCCAGACCTCGCTGAATACGGAGAGCAATACGCTCTCCGTATTCAACATTGTACCAGCAGCTCACAAGAGCCAATCAGCCGCCAGCAGGGGGGTGTCAATCAACCCGATCGTACTCTATCGGGTTGATTTCCGGCGATGTCTTTCCGCCTGCTCAGGTTATGGAGCTTGATAGATAGGCCCCTATAGCTCTAACACTCAATTACCCTATTTAGCTGATTCAGCAGGCACAAAAACATTACCCCACATTTTAGTGATTCATTTGCCTTACATAAGCAGCAAGATTGGAAAAATTTGTCTCACTGGAAAGCTAGCAAATTTATTGTAGAACACTATTATAATGCTAAGAAGTTATATCTAGGGTACATTTCAAAGCTGAACACAAAAGATTAATCCATGAAAAGTTGTTTCTCTATTATTCATTTGCTTATTTTAGAATTAAGAAATGTCATTTTAAATAATCTTTAAAGGGAAATAAAAGTGCAAAAAGAAATGGTCTAATGTTTCTCATATGTAAACCATATTTAAATTATTTTATGATTTAGACAGAACATTTAATTTAACAACTTTCCAATTTACTTATCTAATTTGCTTCCTTCTCTTGGTATCCTTAGTTAAAAAAGGTAGGCTCAGGAGCAGCAATGTATTACTGGGGGAGCTAGATGATTGGTGGCTGCTCATATAGGCCTCTTATTGGTTCATCAGATATTTTAAGCTAGCTCCAAATAGTGCATTTGTGTTCCTTCAACAAAGGATACCAAGAAACTGAAACAAATTTGAAAATAGAAGTAAATTGGAAAGTTCTTTAAAATCACATGCACTGTTTGAATCATGAAAGAAAAATGCTGGTTTTGAAGTCCCATAAAGAGACATGAAACCCAAAAACTTTATTTCATGATTTGGATTGATCATACAGTTTTAAACAACTTTCCAATTTACTTATATTATCTAATTTACTTCATTCTTGTGGTATTCTTTGTTGAACGAGCATGGACTACTGGGAGCTAGCTGAAAGCCAATGACAAGAGGCATATATGAGCAGCCACCAATCAGCAACTTCTGAGCCTACCTAGGAATACTTTTTTTTTTTAACAAAGGACACAAAAAGAAAGTTAGATACTAGAAATAAATTGGAAAGTTATTTAAAGGGATGGTAAAGTCATAATTAGACATTCATGATTTAGACTGGGCATACAATGTTATAGAACTTTCCTATTTACTTTTATTATTTAATTTGCCTGCTTCTCTTGTTATCCATCCTTTGCTAAAAGGTTTACGTAGATAAGCTCAGTCAGGAGCAGCACAGAACGTAGGTTCTAGCTGCTGATTGGTGGATATATATATATATATATATATATATATATATATATATATATATATATATATATATATATATATATATATATATATATATATATACACACACACAGTTGTGCTCATAAGTTTACATACCCTGGCAGAATTTATGATTTCTTGGTCATTTTTCAGAGAATATAAATGATAACACAAAAACTTTTCTTTCACTCATGGTTAGTGTTTGGCTGAAGCCATTTATTATCAATCAACTGTGTTTACTCTTTTTAAATCATAATGACAACAGAAACTATCCAAATGACCCCGATCAAAAGTTTACATACCCTGGTGATTTTGCCTGATAACATGCACACAAGTTGACACAAAGGGGTTTGAATGGCTATTAAAGGTAACCATCCTGTGATCTGTTTGCTTGTAATTAGTGTGCGTGTATAAAAGGTCAATGAGTTTCTGGACTCCTGAGAGACCCTTTCATCTTTCATCTAGTGCTGCACTGATGTTTCTGGATTCTGAGTCATGGGGAAAGCAAAAGAATTGTCAAAGGATCTGCGGGAAAAGGTAGTTGAACTGTATAAAACAGGAAAGGGATATAAAAAGATATCCAAGCAATTGAGAATGCAAATCAGCAGTGTTCAAACTCTAATCAAGAAGTGGAAAATGAGGAGTTCTGTTTGATAACATATTGCATTCATCTTGCCAACAATTCTGACCAAATTTCCTGTGCCTTTGTAGCTCACACATCCCCAAAACATCAGCGATCCACCTCCATTTTTCACAGCAGGAATGGTGTACCCCTCATCTTAGGCCTTGTTAACTCCTCTCCAAATGTAACGTTTATGGTTGTTGCCAAAAAGCTCAACTTTGGTCTCATCACTCCAAATGACTGTGCCAGAAGGTTTGAGGCTTGTCTCTGTGCCGTTTGGCGTATTGTAAGCGGGATACTTTGTGGCATTTGCATAGTAATGGCTTTCTTCTGGCAACTCGACCATGCAGCCAATCTTTCTTCAAGTGCCTCCTCTTATTGTGTATCTTGAAACAGCCACACCACATGTTTTCAGAGAGTTCTGTATTTCACCTGAAGTTATTTGTGGGTTTGTCTTTGCATCCCGAACAATTTTCCTGGCTGAAATTTTAGTTGGTCTATCTGACCGTGGTTTGGTTTCAACAGAACCCCTCATGTTCTACTTCTTGATTAGAGTTTGAATACTGCTGATTCGCCTTCTCAATTCCTTGGATATCTTTTTATATCCCTTTCCTGTTTTATACAGTTCAACTACCTTTTCCCACAGATCCTTTGACAATTCTTTTGCTTTCCCCATGACTCAGAATCCAAAAACGTCAGTGCAGCACTGGATGAAAGATTCAAGGGTCTGTCAAGAGTCCAGAAACTCATTGACCTTTTATACACACACACTAATTACAAGAAAACAGATCACAGGTGAGGATGGTTACCTTTAGAAGCCATTCAAACCCCTTTGTGTCAACTTGTCTGCATATTATCAGGCCAAAATCACCAGGGTATGTAAACTTTTGATCAGGGTCATTTGGGTAGTTTCTGTTGTCATTATGATCTAAAAAGAGTAAACACAGTTGATTGATAATAAATTACTTCAGCCAAACACTAACCATGAGTGAAAGAAAAGTTTTTGTGTTATTTATATTCTCTGAAGAATGACCTAGAAATCATAAATTCTGCCAGGGTATGTAAACTTATGAGCACAACTGTATATTTATGTGTTTATATGTGTAACGCATTAACACAAATATATATTTATATAAGCATATATAGTTTTAGTAATAACAGTCCCCATAGACCACAATGTAAAGGCACTTTTCAGTGCCATTTTTTTTTCTAACACCCCACATCCGCTCACTTTAATTTTTTTAGTTGATGGCATTTGGCGGTGAAATGGTGGCATGAAATACACCAAAATAGGCCTCGATCAATACCTTGGGTTATCTACTTAAAAAAAAATATAGAGAGAGATTTGATAAGTAAATAAAAAAACAAGGCTCTATTTCTGTTTAAATAGAATGATAGCAAAAATGCTCTGGTATTTTGGGCAAGTTTTTGTCTGGAAGTCCCGGTAGTGAAAGGGTTAATAAACTAAAGACAGGGGCAATATGGCAGGCATATCATTTCTAGGGCTTACCTTCTTGTCCAGTAAACACCCAAACAGCAAAATAAACAACCCCTGAAACAAAAAAATATATATTATTGCAAAACATTTTCTTGAAATATTCCCTTATACTTCGGTTTATCAAGCTGTTAATTTTTTTCACATATGAGGGAAGTGATTGTCATTTCAGACAAAATCACAGACATTGCAAAATAGTTTAATTTAAAAACAAATTACAAAGCAAGGGCTTAAAATCGTATACAATACTAATCTAATGATAAAGCAAATTGCTCTAAATATGATAACCCACACCTACAACATAGATTCACTAGAAAAACAAGGTCATAGTTTTAGCTTCCACACAATATACAAATGTTAGAGTTAGTTAAAGGGACACTGAACCCAATTTTTTTCTTTCACGATTCAGATAGAGCAAGCAATTTTAAGCAACTTTCTAATTTACTCCTATTATAATTTTTTCTTCGTTCTCTTGCTTTCTTTATTTGAAAAAGAAGGCATCTAAGTTTTTTTTGGTCTAGACTCTGGACAGCACTTTTTTATTGGTGGATGAATTGATCCACCAATCAGCAAGAACAACCCAGGTTGTTCACCAAAAATAGGCTGGCATCTAAACTTACATTCTTGCATTCCACATAAAGATACCAAGAGAATGAAGACAATTTGATAATAGGAGTAAATTAGAAAGTTGCTTAAAATGTTATGCTCTCTGAATCGCGGAAGAAAAAAATTGGGTTCAGTGTCCCTTTAAGCCTTTGCGCTAACTGCAGAGTGCAATGTGACATACAGCAGCTGATAAGCTGAACCTATACCATTTTATCCATAGGTTTAACCTTTATTTTCAGACTTACCTATAAGATATGAGTAAGTTTAATATCCTTTCAATTGCAACACAACCACTAATTTGCCCCCTCTTTTTTAAGGGATTCTTCTTGAAGGGACAATAAAATCATTTAAATATTAATGGATTGGATAGAACATGACATTTTAAATATCTTTCCAAATTTACTTCTCTTATGTTAAAGAATAATCCACCGTGAGCTCAGGAGAGTGCATGTGAGTTTATCCATCTGGCAGCAATGTTTGCAACTATGTATAACATTACTATAAACATTGTTGCAAACTTGTGCCACGGACTGCTAAAGAACATGTGTATACTCCTAAGCTCCTATAAGCATATATAGGATTACTATTCAACAAATGATACCAAGAGAACAATGAGAATTTGACAATTCGAGTAAATTGGAAAGTTGTTTTAAATTATAGGCTCTAAATCATGTACAGTAACTCATTTCAAGGACAGCACCACGTTGCTTGCAATAAAGCACCAATCATTTAAAAGTACCCCAACTGGGTCTCTTGCCACTGCTTCTGTATTTTCCAATAAAAAAAAAAAAAGTCTCAGTTGGGGTACTTTTAAATGAGTGGTAAATCTGATAATGGCAGTAAATTGGAAAGTCTCTTAAAACGGTGTGCTCCATCTAAAAGTTTTATTTAACTTTAGCTTCCTTAAAGGGACATTCGACCCAATACATATTCGTTATTACTTATTGTTACATACCAGGCAAACATCTTACAATTGGTTTCAAATCTATAATCTTGTAAGAAGTATATGAAACTTTTAAATAACTGATTGCTAGCAGACAAAAATGGCTGCCAAGCCCCGCCCACAGCTTTCTACTTGTCCAGATAGCTGTTTTCTTGCATGATAGTTTAGCAGTGCATGTTTAATATTTTTTAGTTAGTTATTTCAAATTGCACAAATCAGCATGTGAGAGTAGGAAAAACGTATTTAAGAGTTGATCCCGCATCTACTTTTAGTTTTTTTCATTGTATGCAGATGGCTTTGTTCCCCTCTACTGCTCACGTTACTTACTGAACCCAGCTAGTGCTTTAGCAATATGGATGTGGATATGTTCAGTGACTGGCTAAACTATTTATTTCTGAAAGATTCAAGGTAATTGTAAAAACAAAATTTATGCTTACCTAATAAATTAATTTATTTCTTGACACAGTGAGTCCACGGATCATCATCAATTACTGTTGGGAATCAATACCCAAGCTAGAGGACACAGATGATTAGGGAGGGACAAGACAGGTAACCTCAACAGAAGGCACCACCTCTTGAAGAACCTTTCTCCCAAAAGAAGCCTTAGCCGAAGCAAAAGTATCAAATTTATAAAATTTTGAAAAAGTATGTAGGGAAGACAAAGTTGCAACCTTGCAAATCTGGTTCACCAAAGCCTCATTTTTGAAGGCCCAGGAAGAAGAAACAGCCCTCGTGGAATGAGCCGCAATTCTCTCAGGAGGTTGCTGCCCAGCAGTCTCATAGTAAATGAATAATACCTTTCAGCCAAAGAGAAAGAAGAAGCCGTAGCTTTCTGACCTTTGTGTTTCCCAGAGAAACACACAAACAAAGCAGAAGACTGGCGAAGTCCTTAGTCACCTGCAAGTAGAGTTTCAACGCATGCACAATATCTAGGTTGTGCAGCAAACGCTCCATAGGAGAAGAAGAATTCGGACACAGAGAATAAACAACAATCTCTTGATTAATATTCCTGTTCGAAACAACCTTAGGAAGGAACCTAAACTTAGTACGGTGAACCACCTTATCAGAATGAAAGATAAGATAAGGAGAATCACATTGCAGCACCGAGAGTTCCAAGACTCTCCGAGCAGAAGTGATAACAAGAAACAAAACCTTCCAGGATAACTTCTTAATATCTAAAGAATGCATAGGCGCAAATGGAGCCTGCTGTAAAACCTTAAGAACAAGGTTAAGACTCCATGGAGGAGTAACAGGTTTAAACACTGGCCTGATTCTAACCAAGGCCTGACAAAAAGATTGCATGTCTGGCACATCTGCCAGACAAAGCAGAAATCTGACATTTCAGAGTACTTGCTGACAAACACTTCTCCAGACCCTCCTGGAGAAAAAACAAAATCCTAGGAATCCTGACTCCACTCCAAGAATAGCCATTGGATTCACACCAATACAGATATTTACGCCATATTTTATGGTAAATCTTCCTAGTAACAAGCTTACAAGCCTGTATCAAGGTCTCAATGACCGACTCTGAAAACCCATGTTTAGATAAAATTAAGCGTTCATTCTCCAAGTAGTCAACTTCAGAGAAACGAGATTTGGATGAAAGAAGGGACCCTGAAGTAAAAGGTCCTTCCTCAGAGGTAGCCTTCAAGGCGGAAGAGATGACATTTCCACTAGGTCTGCATACCAGATCCTGCGAGGCCACGCCGGTGCAATAAGAATCACTGACGCCCTCTCCTGCTTGATCCGAGCAATGACCCATGGGAGGAGAGCGAACAGGGGAAACAGGTATGTTAGACTGAAATGCCAAGGGGCCACTAGAGCATCTATCAGGACGGCCTGGGGATCCCTTGACCATGAACCATATCTTGGAAGCTTGGCATTCTGCCGAGATGCCATGAGATCCACCTCCAGCTGCCCCCATTTGAGGGTCAGGCTGGAAAACTCCTCCGGATGGAGTTCCCACTCCCTGGGTTGAAAAGTCGGTGGGCTCAGAAAATCTGCTTCCCCATTGTCTACTCCTGGAATGTGGATCGCAGAAAGACAACAGTTGTGGGACTCCGCCTACTGAATAATTCGGGCCACCTCTGTCATGGCCAAGGAACTCCGAGTTCCTCCCTGGTGGTTGATGTATGCCACTGTTATGTTGTCTGACTGGAACCTGATAAACCGGGCTAAAGCTAACTGAGGCTAGGCCCATAGAGCATTTAAGATCACTCTCAGTTCTAAGAGGTTTATGAGAACAAATGACTCCTCCCAAGTCCATAGACCCTAAGCTTTCAACGAGCCCCAGACTGCTCCCCATCCCAGCAGGCTGGCATGCATGGTCACAATCACCCAAGTAGGTCTGTGGAAGCAGGTTCCCTGGGAGAGGTGTTCCTGAGACAACCACCATAGAAGACAATCTCTTGTCACCTGATCCAGATCTATTAGCGGAGATAGATCCGCATAGTCCCCGTTACATTGTCTTAGCATGCATAACTGCATGGCTCTGAGATGGAATCGAGCGAACGGTATGATGTCCATGGAAGCCACCATCAGACCAATAACCTATATGCACTGAGCCACTGACGGCCGAGGATAGGTCTGAAGGGCAAGGCAAGAGTCGAAAATCTTGGATTTTATGACCTCTGTCAGAAAAATCTTCATCAATAGGGAATCTATTATGGTCCCCAAGAAAACTACCCTTGTAGCTGGAATCAGAACTTTTACCCAGATTCACATTCCATCCGTGGGAGCGAAGACAAGACAACAGCATCTCCGTATGAGAGTTTGCTTGTTGAAAAGACGATGCCTGAAACAGAATGTCGTCCAAATAAGGAGCCACTGCAATGCCCCGAGACCTTATGACTGCCAATAAAGCCCCCAGAACCTTTAAGAAAAATCTGGGAGCTGTGGCCAAGCCGAATGGAAGAGTCACAAACTGGAAATGATTGTCCAAGTAGGTAAATCTCAGAAACTTGTGATGATCCTTGTGAATGGGAACATGAAGTACGCATCCTTTAGTTCTATGGTTGTCATGAACTGACCCTCTTGGACCAAGGGAAGAATGGAACATATAGTTTCCATCTTGAAGGACGGTACTCTGAGAAACTTGTTTAGACATTCTAGGTCTAAAATGGGTCTGAAAGTTCCCTCTTTTTTGGGAACCACAAACAGATTTGAATAGAAACCCAGACTAAACTATTACTCCCAGGGCAGAAAGATTCTTGACACAATTTAAGAATGCCTCTCTCTTTATCTCTTGTACATATAATCTGGAGAGAAAAAACCTGCCTCTGGGAGGAAAAGTCTTGAATTCTATTTTGTACCCCTAGGATACGATGTCCACCACCCAGGGATCCGGAACATCTTGTATCTAGGCTTGAGCTAATTGAGAAAGTCTGCCCCCTACTGATTCCGCTCCCGGATTGGGGGCCAATCCTTCAGCTGCTGGTTTCTTAGACTGCTTTGCCTTGTTCCAAGACTGACCAGGCTTCCAGAAAGACTTGGATTGTTCCTGCTTGGAGGACGGAGGGGAGGGTTTACCTCTAAAGTTACGAAAGGAACGAAAATTACTCTGACATCCTTTGTTTATTCTTCTTGTCCTGAGGAAGAAAAGATCCCTTTCCTCCCGTAATATCAGAAATTATTTCAGCCAAATCAGGCCCAAACAAGGTCTTACCCTTGTAAGGGATTGCCAAGAGCTTGGACTTAGATGAAACGTCCGCAGACCAGGACTTCAAACATAAGGCTCTGCGAACTAGAACCGCAAAGCCAGACATTTTTGCTCCCAACTTAATGACTTGTAAAGAAGCATCTGTTATAAAGGAATTGACTAATTTAAGAGCCTTAATCCTGTCCTGGATATCCTCAAGAGGAGTATCTGTCTGAATAGAATCAGACAAGGCATCAAACCAGTAGGCTGCCGCACTTGTGACAGTGGTAATACACACCGCAGGCTGCCATTGGAGACCTTGGTGAACATACATTTTCTTTAGCAATTTCTCCAACTTCTTATCCATTGGATACTTAAAAGAGCAACTATCCACTATGGGAATAGTGGCCCTCTTGGCCAAAGTGGAAATCGCCCCTTCCACCTTAGGAACCATGACTCTTTAATGGAGGCAGCTAAAGGAAACATTTTCTTGAAAATTGGAGATGGAGAAAAAGTAATTCCAGGCCTCTCCCACTCCCGTGCAATAATCTCTGAAGCACAGTCTAGTACAGAGAATACCTCCACCATGGAGGGAACATCAAAGTACTTGTCCAGCTTACTGGACTTCTTAGGGTTGACTACAACGATGGTGTCAGAGTCATCCAAGGTAGCTAAAACCTCCTTTAGTAACAGATGGAGGTGCTCCAGCTTAAATCTGAATGATACCATTTCAGAATAAGAAGAAGGAATTATACTGTCTGAGTCTGAGATTTCACCCTCAGATGCTACAGAAGTGTCTTCCTCCTCAGACTTCTGAGAGGGAGCACCCTGAGTTGCCACAACTGGATCATAAACCTTATTCACTGATTCATTAAACTTCCTCTTGCACTTTCCCTGCAGCATGGGAAAAGCAGACAGCTCCTCAGATATTGCCGAGGATACCTGGGCAGCAATGTCTTGCAAAGAAACTCCAACCAAAGCGTGCGATAAACCGCAGGGCACTGGATGTGTAGATGAAAAAGATTGGGACGCTTGGGGAGAAAGCTGCGGCATATCTGATGTAGAACTTGACATCTGAACAGCATCCACCTTAGCTAATGGTGGCTCATGATCAAAAAGTATATCCCTGTAATGCAAAGTTCTCTTAATACATGAGTTGCAAAAGTGTATTGGCGGTTCTACCTGGGAGTCAAAACTTAAACCACATGTAACAGTTGGCAAAGCTTCTTGGTCCATTTTTCCCCACAAGAAGATTAAGAAGACAAAATAAAAATAAAAAACAGATCTATATCCTACTTTAGCTAATAAGGCTAAAAATGATACTGCCCCTTTAAATTTTAAAAACTAAAAATGAAGCAGGAATCTGAACCAACCCCAGGCAACCCTCTACACCTTAGCTGTTTTGCTGACGTGCCTACCTGTCCCACTGACAATGTATAATATCCCCACAGAAATGATCCAGCTCTAACTCCGGTCAAGGAAAGAGTTGCGCTTCCCTGTTGGCTGAATAACTCTGAACTCAGCCAAAAACTGCCTGTGACGATAGCGTTACAGCTCTGGAACTCACAGGAATTCAGTCCAGAAACGCGCAAAACTGACTGCCGCCTCTGAAGGGAACTGCCTCTCCTGTAGTCAGGGGCGGTCCCGGCGGCCATTAGGGAAAAAAACCCATTGCCGATAAGAAAATAAGAAAAACTCGATAGGCAAGCAGAATACCCCCATAGTCCTAGACGCGGAGTAATCTGTAGGCAAATACACATACTGAGCCACCAATAAATAATAAAGACACTCCCCATCGTCGACTGGGCCTGCTGACTGCCTGTAATTATCTCTCAAAGGGGTCAATGATAACACGTCCCAAAACAGCATCTAAGCTGCAAAAGTGCCAGATTTCCCCTCAAAATAAAGAAAAAACAGAATTTATGCTTACCTGATAAATTACTTTCTCCAACGGTGTGTCCGGTCCACGGCGTCATCCTTACTTGTGGGATATTCTCTTCCCCAACAGGAAATGGCAAAGAGCCCAGCAAAGCTGGTCATATGATCCCTCCTAGGCTCCGCCTACCCCAGTCATTCGACCGACGTACAGGAGGAAATATGCATAGGAGAAACCATATGATACCGTGGTGACTGTAGTTAGAGAAAATAATTCATCAGACCTGATTAAAAAAACCAGGGCGGGCCGTGGACCGGACACACCGTTGGAGAAAGTAATTTATCAGGTAAGCATAAATTCTGTTTTCTCCAACATAGGTGTGTCCGGTCCACGGCGTCATCCTTACTTGTGCGAACCAATACCAAAGCTTTAGGACACTGATGAAGGGAGGGAGCAAATCAGGTCACCTAAATGGAAGGCACCACGGCTTGCAAAACCTTTCTCCCAAAAATAGCCTCTGAAGAAGCAAAAGTATCAAATTTGTAAAATTTGGCAAAAGTGTGCAGTGAAGACCAAGTCGCTGCCTTACATATCTGGTCAATAGAAGCCTCGTTCTTGAAGGCACATGTGGAAGCCACAGCCCTAGTGGAGTGAGCTGTGATTCTTTCAGGAGGCTGCCGTCCGGCAGTCTCATAAGCCAATCGGATAATGCTTTTAAGCCAAAAGGAAAGAGAGGTAGCAGTCGCTTTTTGACCTCTCCTTTTACCAGAATAAACAACAAACAAAGAAGAAGTTTGTCTGAAATCTTTAGTGGCCTCTAAATAGAATTTTAGAGCACGGACTACGTCCAAATTGTGTAACAAACGTTCCTTCTTTGAAACTGGATTCGGGCACAAAGAAGGTACAACTATCTCCTGGTTAATATTCTTGTTGGAAACAACTTTCGGAAGAAAACCAGGCTTAGTACTTGATTGAAGAATAAAAACTACATTTAAACACCAAAAAACTCTTAGCCATCTCCGTGGAGATGTTGCCTGTGCAACGGCAAAGAGAATGACTGGGGTAGGCGGAGCCTAGGAGGGATCATATGACCAGCTTTGCTGGGCTCTTTGCCATTTCCTGTTGGGGAAGAGAATATCCCACAAGTAAGGATGACGCCGTGGACCGGACACACCTATGTTGGAGAAATACACTTGGCACTTACCTGAATGTCAATCTGTCCGGCAGCAGGACAGGTCACCCGGTTTGAGAGGGTTCTATCCCTCACATGGACCTGTGGAAAAAAAGAAAGACTAAGTAAGCTTACTCAGGCTTTCTAATAAGGGCAGCAAAACTGTTGGGAAAGCGCAAAGGGGATTGTACCCCACAAGTTCCCAATTGCTTAAAAGCCACCACTGCCCTACTGAAGAGACTGATGTGGGGTACAGCTAGACCCAGGGAAAGATCAGAGCAAACCTACTCTGCTTTAAAATAATAAAATCTTGATTGAAGCAAGCTCATATCAGACACAGAAAACTTCACCTCCTCCTTGCACCACAGGCAGAGAGAATGACTGGGGTTTGTGGGAAGCTTTGCTGTGGTGCTCTTTGCCTCCTCTTGCTGGCCAGGAATGATATTCCCAAAAGTAATTGATGATGATCCGTGGACTCACTGTGTCATTAGAAAGAAACAGGGGTTTCAGAGAAACACAGTCAATAAAATAGCGTTTAAGAAACACACAAATTCAATAAGCAAAACATCTTATACTGTGATAGAATGTTACATTAAAAGGTAAAGCTAATGCAAAAAATGAAATGCTATAATTATCTAGTATCTTTTAATAACTGTTTTCCCAGTGATCACAATCTTTAAAAACACCTCTTAAGCTTAAAATAATTACAAAAAAATTATGTGCTGTTTATCTCCAGTAATAAAAAAAGAAAGAATGATTAACCGCTTAATGTCATCAGCGGTCTTTCACATACCCCCTTAATGTGAAGTCCTGCAGTGAGGCATGTCAGCAAAGCTGCATTAGTAAACCCCTTAACGACTGCACAATATACAGGGTATGTCGGACTTAAGGGGTTAAGGACCAAAAAAATGGTAATTTTGTGGTTTCAGAGATTACATCATAGGTTCAGCAGGTGGTATATGTTGACAATCTTTTAACAGTGTGTAATAAAGCTAAAAGATGACATTTGTGCTTTTAACCTGTTGTGTTAAAAAACAGAGGTGTGTGCGTGTGTTGCTCTAAGGGATTTGAACAGGGCCATTATCCATATACTACTGGGCATGCCGGTTTGATGGGTTGTCAATTTGGCTATTTTTTTATTCGTGCAAACGTGCGTACTTTAATTTTTTTCAAAACTGACATTAAAAACTAAATAAATTTTATAAGCATACTACTGAAGTTATTCCCTACCACCCTCTAGTCATGGGTGCCCCCATGATGAAATCTATCTTTTTAATACATTCTAGTGCTAACCTGTTTGCACATGTGCAGTAGCTCTCCTTCAGATACCCGCAATGTAACCTAGATTCTAAAGTGGCAGCACCCATGATTAGAGAGAGGTGCGCAACATGTATTTAGTGTCCCTTTAACTGTAATAGTATGTAGAGTTGGTATCTGTTTTGTGAGGTTGCTTCCCAACGTCATCCAATATGGCAGCAGGTAATTTCTGTGCGTTTTGACCATGAACAAAACCAATGTTACACTGAAAAACATTTTGGGGTACTAGGTAATTTGTGGAAAATCTGTAAGCATGGGTTTATCAAGGCCTTTTAGCTGTTCAATTTGATAAGTGAAAAATGAGCCTGTGAATGTGTCTTTCTGATCACAATCCAAATTCCTGGTACTGAATAACAGGACTAGCACATTACTTATAGGACAATTTTGAAAAATAATGAAAATGGCAGATTATGATCACATCAACAAGAAAAAAAAATGCTCATTAGCAACTATAACCCACACAAAGCTAAATTTCTGCTTGGAAGATTTAACATTTTTCGGCTCCAGAGCAGGAATTAGTCGTGAGCAAGCAGAATCGGCAGATGCAGGCAGTTGCCAATTACCACCTGCATCTGGCTCAGGAGCTCCAACATTTTGCTGATATCAAGATAAAATCTAGCTATGTGTTCAAACCCTTTGCATCTGATCAACAGAGTTAGAAAAGGACACCAACCACAATTACATAGATTTAAATTTAACATGAGTATGTCCCTTTAAGTATTATTGATTTAAAAGCACTTAATATTTACGAATATAATTATAATTTCTTACCTGAAGAGAATTTATTGCTGAGAAAAATCCTTGGAACCATCGGGAATCTGATACAATTGTTCCAATTCCTAACCCCCATGTAAGTCCTAAGAGTGGTGTTAAGATCACAATACTTTTCATAATCTGCATTAAGGTGTCCTTCTCATCTTTTTTCGTCTTGTCTCCAACTTTTGGCCTCAGCAGTTTTACTATGACAATGATAACAATGATAAAGTTTACAAGTACGATGGCTAACGCTGGCACTATGAATGCAATGAATGCATTGGTTTCCTCTATGTTAAGCCAGCAGGATCTTTTTGCTGTGTAAGGTTTGTTAGGTTGGGTAATTGTAACTGCAATTGTGATTACAGCTATAATAAGGGGGCAGACATAGCCCATAACAAATGATAAAGCCATCATGGTTGACTTGCTCATGTCATGCAAAACATAAACAAGGCGGTAGAAGAGTATAAGTCCCATGGTAAGCATCCAAAAAAATACAGACAGGTAGAAAAAGTGAGAAAAAAATGTCGCAGCCACACAAGCATCTGATATTTTTTCATATTCTGCAGGATTTTCTTTAGATGGTTGTGGTCTAACACCTGACCCAACGATAAACCAAATATTAGCAACCAGGAGTGAAACAGCAATGTTTACCAAGCATATGTGGCGCATGTAAGAGGTTTTGTTTTTGGTCACAAGCTTCCATACTGTGGCCTCAACAATAATGCAAATAACCAAGGAGAGCATGGAAATTCCTACTCCAATGTAGGTGATGAGGTCCAAGAAAGGGTCTATTATTTCAAACCTTGACATTAGAATTGAAAATGAAGTCAAGTGAGTGCAGTGGCATGTAACAAATAACTGACTTACTTCAGCACGGCACCCAGCTGAATCCCAATCTGAGAGATTAAAATTCCAGAACACACAATCTCCTTTATTTAAGGATGAATTGCTCTTCTTAAATACCATTACACTTCTAAAGTTGGTTAGGTCAGTATTGCTCACTATTGTTGTCAGGAGAAGACCATTCACAACTGGACCAGACTGATTTGAATTGCTTATAGATAAAATATCATTTAGTGTACCATATGCAATCGATACAATACTTGAATTTGTAGCTATAGCATTCAGCTGTTCATTACCAATAGAAACGTTGGCTGATATTGAAATATTGGACTGCGCAAAACTGAAAGTTTTTTTGTAACTATCCATTAAATCTGTTTTAGTGACACCAGATAATATGACATTGGTAGTGGCGATATTAACAGACCCATTAACTATCTGAAGTTTTTCTGCAAATTTCTCAATAGATTGAAGCAATCGGGAACTTTCAGCAGTCCTATTTGCATTTTGCTCCCATGAAGTTCTTGAGGAATTATCCACAACAATGTTGACTGTTTTAAGGAAGCTCTGAAAAGAGAATGACATATTGATGTATATATGTATATTCTTATAGCATGTGTATCTGGCTGGTAAGGAAACAGAATTAACTACACTTAGAAAATGCAAAAAGGATAACCAATAAAAAGCAGCATATATCTGTAGCCAATCACCAGCTAGCTCTTAGGAGTGCATCACTATTCCGGAGTTTACCTAGGTATGCTGCTTTTCAACAAAGGATACCAAGAGAACTAGGTACATTTTATAATAGAAGCAAATGTAAAAGTCTCTTAAAATTGCACACTATCTGATGCATGAAAATTTAGATTTACACTTTCATGTTCCTTTAATACTATGGGGCCGATTTATTAAAGGGACATGAAACCCAATTTTTTTCTTTCACAATTTAGAAAGAGCATACAATTATAAACAACTTTCTAATTTACTTCTATTATCTATTTTGCTTCATTCTCTTGATATTCTTTGCTGAAAAGCATATCTAGATATGCTTAGTAGCTGCTGATTGGTAGCTGCACATATATGCCTCCTGTCATTGGTTCACCATGTGCATTGCTATTTCTTCATTAAAGTATATCTAAAGAATGAAGCAAATTAGGTAATAGAAGTAAATTTGAATGTTGTTTAAAATTGTATTCTCTACCTTAATCATGAAAGAAAATGTTTGGGTATAGTGTCCCTTTAAGTGGCAGGCAGACATGATTCGCTGTGGCGAATCATGTCCGCCTGACGTCACTAAATGCTGACAATTATCATTGCAAAATCATTTCTTGTGAAATGCTTGTGCAATGCCGCCCCCAGCAAATTCATGCCCAATCGGCCGCTAGCAGGGGTTTCAATCATCCCGATCGTATCTGATCGGGATTATTGCAGTCAACCACCTCAGAGGTGGGGGACGAGTTAGGGAGCAGCGGTCTTAACTCCTGATTCCGGCGAGCCTTCCAGCTCACACGGAATGAGCAGCATTCGCTGCTTAAAAAAATCGTCCCCAATATGTCTACTGTGCTCTTTCTTGTGCACAACGTTTTTTGGCATTTAATGTCCAAAAATATTTCTTCACAGGTAAAGAATGGATGTGGTTATTTTTACATTGAATTTTAACTCAACTATCCTCAACAATGTAGTCTGGTATATCAGTTCATGCAGTAAAAGCTATTCTGACAAAAGAGATTCAAGTTTGTAAGTGGATTCTTTTTTAATTTTTTTTTTTTTTTTTTTAGAAATATGATGTAGTAAGTAGCCATTTAACAACGAAAATGTATTGTGACATAAAATGTACCAATAACAACAACAATAATAATTACCTGCATTACTACTTCCTTCACAACTGTAGCTGCACCTTCAACTGTTGTGAGTATGTTCACAACAAGTTTTAAGTTATTAGTTGAATTTGATACAGCGCCCTTTTCATTATTCAATGCAGCATTAAGATCATTTAGAATAGTAGGGACTCTAGTATCTGCCAAAGGGCCAGACAAAGTCTGAAAGAGAAAAAAAGTGGTTTAATTTTTTTTCCCCCCATGTGGAATATACAAGCACTACTAAATCATTCACAGTTTACGAGTAGTATTTAGGATTATTTTATGAGGACCTATATTAGTACTGTTTAAATCACTGCACAATGCATAAGCACCAACCATATTTAAATAACACTATTCTAATAAATAAATAGTTGTAAGAGCATAACTGCAAGAGAGCACTTCACTTTCTGTATGTAAGAGAATAAGGGTTATCAAAGGTTTAAAAATGGAAGTACCTTGGGGGAAGGTTTAAAAAGACTATGGAGCCTTGAAGTGAAGTGCTTACTTTATGAAGCAAATTGCATGCATGTTTTCTAAATTTCTTGCACATGTTTTAGTTTAATCTTTTTATTTATATCAAATTTCACAGTACAATAAAAATTGCAATACAACAATACATCAATACATCAATAACAGGACTTCAGCAGGACGCAGAATTATCTCATATATAGCTTAACAGTCGGTGATTCCATGACACTTTTATAGAACACACATGCAAAACATACACATAAAAGGGGGGCATTTGACTACTTCCCCTTTCCAGTGATAACGAGTCCCAAATGTATGCAGATTTCAACATGATAAGACTTCTTCCTCCCACCTGGTCTATGAAAACCTATATAACAATCTATGAACTCCGTATTAAAATCAAAAGGTCTGTATCCATAATACTTTGTATAGGTGATTACTACGGTGTTGTCATCCTTTATACATATATGTCGTTCCCAGCATCCTAAACCATGTTGAACATCCCTAGGGGTACATTTGTGCCCTCAACTGTCAAGGGGTGTCATCTCCCACTATTGTACTAGCGCAAGCTTTAAATCCCTTTCTAACTAGTTCCATGCTAAGCTCCTCTATTATATAAGCCCAGGGTATCCATATGGGGGGGATCACCTCTGTCTGGGGCATTGGCATGATTCCCAAAAGAACATTTCTGCATAGAAATCCAGTTTACCTGTAGTGTAATAAAAATACCTCTCCAGTGACAGGTTTGTTTCCATTTGTGATCTCCACATCTGTAGAGTGGGAGTGACTTCAGATTTCCATAGTCTGGGAAGTACTTGTTTGGCGCTACAGATAGCTAACTGAAGGAGGGATGAGTAGTGTTTAAATGGGAGTTTAGGTAAGACATGGAACAGGTATACTAAGGGGTCTAGGGGAAGATCGTGATTCAGTATCCTGCTCATCTCCTGGTTTACCTCTGTCCAGAACTTCTGAACCTTGGGGCATTCCCACCAGATATGGTAAGGCGTGCCCTCTCCTGTGCATTTCCTCCAGCATCTGTCCGATGCTTCTGGGAAAATATATTTTAATCTATGGGGGGTGAGGTACCAACGAAGTAGAAATTTATAGTTAGTTTCTAATAATGCGGCTGAGTGTGCGGATTTGCTGGTCTGCATAAATATGGTGTACCATTAGTCTTCCGAGAGTGTATAAGGGAGTTCTTTATGCCAAGAAAGTATAGTCGAGGTTTGTTTGAAGTCAGAGGGTGTGATTAATAATTGGTATAAGGTGGAAATAGCATGTGGTGGGGGCGAATCAAGGGTGCATAATCTTTCTAACGGGGAGCGTTCTCTGGTGGTCAGGTATCTAAGTTTGTGGGTGTGCACAAAGTGCTTAAGTTGCAAATATCCGAACCAGTTAGTGAATTGTGTGATTCCTAGGTCTGATAATTGCTGTCTAGGCATCAGTTTGTCTGAGTCCAGTATTGTATATAGAGGGAGAAATCTATCCAAGCAGCCCTGTACGCTAGGTGTAACCGACATTCCGCTTATAAAGTCAGGGTTGGCAAGGACTGTCGTCAAGGGAGAGGGGACTGTAGAAAGATGTGGAAACGTGGTTAGAACCTTAGACCACACATCGAACGTCTCCCCAATTATAGGGTACGCTTTTGTTATGGCCGGCTGGTGTCCTTTAGGTTGCCAGCAGTATACCCCGAGTTGAGCCTGATTAGTCAGGTCGTGTTCCAATGTCAACCATATTTTGTCGTGTACTGAGGGAAGTGTGCACCAGTCTACTATTCTACGTAAAAAGACCGCTGTTCGGTATCCCCTCAGATCTTGTACACCTAGACCTCCATATTTTTTTGATAGAAAAAGAGTGGACCTGGCTATTCTGGGAGGTCTTTTCCTCCAGATGTATGAGTTCATCACTGATTGCAGTTTGTTAAGGTAAGTTTCAGATAATGGTATAGGGAGTGCTTGAAATACATATAGGATCTTAGGGAGGATAGTCATTTTAGCTACCCCTATCCTACCCAACCAGGAAATATTTTTGTTTAGCCACCTCGATGTGTCTTTGGTAATAGTTGCTAAAAGTGGTTCATAATTCAGTTCCTGTAACTGTTGTGTACTATTTGCTAGGTTAATACCCAAGTATTTCAGTGAGGACTTCTGAGTACGGCACCTGTGTACTAAGTGTGTGAATCTCAGCTTCGGTTAGATTAATGGGGAGTAATTCAGATTTATTTTTGTTAACTAGATAATTGGAACACACGCCAAATTCTTCCAGGGTGCTCTGCACCGCAGAGAGAGATGAGGTCGGGTGAGTCAAAGTCAATAGTAGGTCGTCGGCATAGAGTGCTAATTTATGGTGGGTATTGTTTATGGGAAGTCCAGTGATGTCAAGATTATCGCGTAGCTTAGCAGCTAGTACTTCCATTGAAAGTACGAATAACTGGGGTGATAAAGGGCATCCTTGTCTGGTGCCATTTAATATACAAAAGGAGCTAGATAATGCACCATTAACCTTAATTTTAGCAGTAGGCCTTGTGTAAAGGGTTAATATTTTCTGTATAAAACCGTCTGGGAAGCCAAATTTCTGTAGGGTAAGTTTAAGAAAGGTCCAGTCAAGTCTGTCAAAAGCTTTTTCAGCGTCAGTCGATAGTAGCACTAAGGGTATGTCATGTGTAGTCGCGTGTTGTATCAGGTGAAGAACTTTAACCGTATTGTCTTTAGCTTCTCTCTGCGGTACAAAGCCCACCTGGTCAGGGTGGATCAACCCGGGTAGAATTTTGTTAATTCTTGTGGCCAAAATTTTTGCATAGATTTTTATATCTACGTTCAGCAGAGAAATTGGGCGATAATTTGATGGGACTGTTGGGTCTTTGCCCGGTTTCGGTATGACTGTGATGGTAGCTTCGAGCATAGAAGGGGGCATATTATGGGACTCGTCAATACTGTTAAAAACTGAGAGCAGATGGGGTATGAGAAGGTGCTTAAATTTTTTGTAATAACCACTAGTAAGGCCATCCGGGCCAGGGCTTTTCCCTTGCTTAAGCGAGTGTATGGCATTTCCTATCTCTTCGGCCGTTATCGCAGAATGAAAGGAGTCTAGCTCCTCACTAGATATGTTTGGCAATTTTATAGTGTCTAAATATCGTTGACAATGCAAGTGATGAGTTGTCTTGTTTCTATACGGCGTCAAACTATATAGAGCAGCATAGTACCCTCTAAAGATCTCTGCTATTTTCTGAGTTTCTACTGTAGGTTTATTAGGGGGATCTTGTAACATGGGGATGTAATGTGTCGACTGCTTTGCTTTAAGTGCTCTAGCAAGGAGTCTGCCAGGCTTGTTACTTTCTACAAAGAATTTCTGTCGCAATTTCAGTGCCTGTTTCTGGGCCGAGTGGTCAAGGAATTTTGTAAGTTTTTGTCTGGCTTCTTCGTGTTGATGTTTTAGGGAAACGTCCTGTGGGTTATTTTTGTATAGTTTGTCAGTGTGCTGATATGTAGCGGATAGGTCTGTATATTGCTGCTTAAATGCCCTACTCTGTATTGACCTAAGTTTTATCATCTCCCCCCTGATAACACACTTATGTGCCTCCCAAAGAGTGAACACATCAATACCTGGTGTATTATTATTTTCAAAGTATTCCCTAACGGATTTTTCTACTTGTTGTGTTAGTAAGTCTTCTTTAAGCAGTGTATCGTCAAAGCGCCACTGGAATGGCTTGAAAGGGAGTGTGGACCATTGCATCTTACAGATCACGGCAGAGTGATCAGACCAACTAGTAGGTATGATGTCAGTGGATGATATAGAGGAGATAGTGTAGTGGTCAACGAAAATATAATCTATGCGAGAGTGGGTGTTCTGTGGTGCCGAATGGAAAGTGTAATTCCTACCCAGTGGTTGTTGGACACGCCAGGCATCATGGATCCCTAATAGTGTCAAATCCTCCTTGATAGATCTAAGTGACTTCCTTGACAGTTGTGAATGTGCATTAGAGGTATCTAGCCCCGGGTCAAGGGGTGTATTTAAGTCAGTCCCAACAATAAGAGAGCCTTTATGAAAAGCCATAATATTGTTAGATATTTTCCGAAAAAAGGACGCTTGGTGCGTGTTTGGGGCGTAGACATTTACCAGTGTAATTGGTTTCCCGTGTAATAGACCCATTAGTGCCAAATATCTCCCCTCAGTATCTACTTGCTGGACATGAAACTGTAGTGATCTATGGAGTAAAATGCTCACCCCAGAAATCTTTGTCGGATGACTGCTGTGGTAGTGGCTGGTGTAGGTGGATGTTCTTGCACATGTTTTATACAATTGTGTGCAGGATCTATAAAATCATTAGTATTATTCAGTATGCAGATGGAGTGGCATCAATTTTTGATACTACAAAGTAGGGATGTGCAGTTCATCATTCAGGTAGTAAAAAGCTGAAAATGGCAAATTTTACCACAGGATATATTTGTTCAAAAGTGCAACATACATACTATATATCTGTGCAAATCCATATAGTTGCACTTTGCACTGCTATATCCAGCATAGAAGAGACACGAACACTGCAGACTGCGGCCATTTTAGTAAGTGAATGATGAAATGCACATCTTTAGTAAATAATTTGTCTTCAGAAGAGATGATCACTGTTCTATAAACTTGCCACAGGTTGCAGGATCCTCCTTCTCCATATAGTGTGACCACATGATTTGCAAAGTATCTCTCACTTTTATACAACGTGCGCACATTGTAGTACTGAATAAAGCATACACACTTTCACAAAAACACATTAACAGATTCTATTTCACTAAGTAAACATGCGCACAATTTGATATATCGTGCAAACGATTTCTTTAATCATTTGCACAATTAAAACTAAATAACTTTACTCGACATTTGAGGGGCTTCATAAAAAGACAACTGAACATTGCTGGAATTCCAATTAAAGGTAGGAGTAACTAGGCTAGAGAGTGCATTGATAGGGAATAGTGGTTACTGGACTCTGAGGGCATAACAAACAGGGTTTATGTAGTGAGTTATCTTGGTAGATAGATGTACATAGACTACAAATCATTTGAAAATTTTCAGCGTGAACAAAAACCAAATCAAGAAGAATAGAGAGAGGGCGCCACAATAGCGTGATATCGTCTGGAATGCAGGTACAGATAAAAGAAGATTTTATGCTTACCAGATGGTGTGGCACTGTACTATAACCAGTGCAAGAGAGCAGGCTAGCACTTAACAGTGGCTAGTACACTGTAGGAGCCAGGCTCCAAAGGCACTTGTCCTAGTTGCAACTTGGTGTTTCTCTCCTGTTGTCTGGAATTATATGGACTTCAGGTGCTGCAAAGGAGTAATCTTATGTGTGTTGTTCAGATGGTATGTATGAACCAGAACACAGACAACTTCAAATAAAAATGTCTTTTAATATTTTATGACGCGTTTCTCAACCTACAGGGCTTGTTTCATCAGATAAATTTTTTATCTGATGAAACAACCCCTGTAGGTTGAGAAACGCGTCATAAAATATTAAAAGACATTTTTATTTGAAGTTGTCTGTGTTGTGGTTCATACATACCATCTGAACAACACACATAAGATTACTCCTTTGCAGCACCTGAAGTCCATATAATTCCAGACAACAGGAGAGAAACACCAAGTTGCAACTAGGACAAGTGCCTTTGGAGCCTGGCTCCTACAGTGTACTAGCCACTGTTAAGTGCTAGCCTGCTCTCTTGCACTGGTTATAGTACAGTGCCACACCATCTGGTAAGCATAAAATCTTCTTTTATCTGTACCTGCATTCCAGACGATATCACGCTATTGTGGCGCCCTCTCTCTATTCTTCTTTAACAGTTGTTCCACACTCTCTGGGATCAAGAGGAGCAGCCTGATTCATTATTCCATTCAAGAGGACATCTTTATTCCCTATTTACCACCAGCATATGGACAGTAAACAGGACTAATACGGTAGACTTGATCTACTATATCAATAGTACAATAATTTGGTTTTAAATTGTATATTGTTTTCTTTTTAAACACCAGCGCTCTTTTATATCCCTTTACTGGGATATTTTTACTTGTTTAAAAACCAAATCAAAACTAGAACATGTGTCAATTAAAAGGGATAGGAAAGTCAAAATAAAACTTGCATGATTCCAGTAGAGTATATGATTTTAAGTCACTTTTAAATTCACTTCTATTTTCAAATGTGCTTTGTTCTCTTGGCATCCCTTGTTGAAAAAGAATACACACATATGCTACACTAGTGGAAGCTGCTGCTAATTGGTGCCTGCACACATTTTTCTTTTGTGATTGGCTGACTAGATGTGTTCATCTAGCTGCAAGTAGTGCAATGCTGTTCCTACAGCAAAGAATAACGAGTACAAAGCAATTTCGATAATGGAAGTAAATTGGAAAGTTGTTTAAAATTGTATGTTCTATCCAAATAATGAAAGAAAATTTGGGGATTTCCTGTTTTTTTTTTTTTAAATATTTTTTTTATTGAGGAATTTAGATACATGAACAGAAATATAAACAAGATACATTCACAGGACTAAAATATCAGGTTTACAAATCGCTGGTGTCAAAAGTGGTAAATCATATAAACAGTGACACTGAAATAGCTAACTGCGTATCAACTTTCTTAAGATATACAAACAAATATTAGAAAGTTAGGACACGTCTCAAGTAACTAGCAAAATTCCTGAATAAAAGAGATGGTTCCAGTGACTGAAGTGTTGAACCTCATTTTCTGAATGAGATTTGTGTGTCCCAAGGGTACTAGTTAAGAGGTAGGTGCGCATATAATAATATAATAAAGGGATGAGGAGGTCATGGACTTATAGCTTGCAGGGTGAACAAAGTTAGAATATAAAGATGGATGGGTATACCACATGAGCCTCAAGCCATATAGATTGTGTACTTGATTACTCTCATCGTAAAGGGAGTAAGAGATAGCATAATATCCAATGTACCTATGGGAATGTATGGGCTAAAGTTTTTAAGATTTTTAGTAAGGGTGGTCAGCGGGCAAGAGCCGCTTGGAATGAAAGGGGAAGGTGGGGGGGCGTGGGCTTCTCGGTCCAGTGTGACTATCCTCTTCGAAATATGATAATCATTGTTGGGCCAATATATATATATAAGCAACTTTAGCAATAGCAGATCACAGGGCTTACTACTTATACCTAAGCGATGACACTAAATTTACTAAATGTAAGTTAAATAAAAGGCATTATACTAAATATATATATATATATATATATATATATATATATATGAATTAGCAACTGAGCAAATTGACATATATAGAGTAAGACAATTAGGATATAGGTATTTGCATTATGTGTGTTTGTTACCGCTCTTGTTTAATGCTGATACAGATGTTGAAGATCAGGGTGTTCTTAATAGGCTCTTCTAAGTCATTGGCACACAAGGCTACAGAGTAGATGAGGGTTCCTTATTAGAGGTCATTTAGTAGTATTAAAACAATACAGAGCTGATTGTGGAAGCGTTTCTCAGTGCTAATTAGAAGTTAGTAATAAGTTGAGGGAATCACTTTAATCACCACTATTGTTAAGAAGTGTCTAGACTATTTTGGCTTATATATTAGACTTTTAAGGTAGGCTCTAGACTCTAGAGCCTACCTTAAAAGTCTAATATATAAGCCAAAATAGAGGATTATAAAATTGAGGTTAAATATACAGTAGCTCAGACAATAAAGGTAAGGAGCTATTGCTGCACATACTTAATAGCAACAAGAGCACTATAGAGATAGCTAATAAAAACACAGGTTTATGTTAACAGTATGAGTTACGGTACCACTGCAACCCGGCATGTATAATTGAGCATGCCCATATCTCAGTACATGAAGTATTATGAACATTAAGCTAGTTAAAAAAGACTCCCATGAGTTTTGTCTCAATAGCACAACATTGTTGTGAGGAAATGAGCAGTAATATTTAAAAAGATCAACCTCAGACTTCCAAATAGCAAGAGAGAGATTTAACCTGTGGAGTCGAAAGCATATAGCTCTGTATCATAGCGAGGCCTTCTACGCATGTGAATACCCATTACCTTTCTAGCTTAAGGCGGGAAATAAGTAGTCGTGGGTAAGATTATCATTCTCCAAATACAAAAAAGTTTAGGGGAGCAAGAAAAATTTAACAAATAGTAATGGAACAATACCAGCCTATAACTAGAAATAGTAAATAACAGTGAGCATTAGTAACTAGCATGCCCATGTCGCTAACAGCCTAACAAAAACTCTGTGTGCAGTAATATATTTTTAATTAAAAAAAATAAACATGATATAACATGAGTGGCTCTTAGCATAAAACTCAGCAAGTACATCTCAAAAGAAACAATGATCTAGTCCACACCCGATTTCTGCATTTGTCTAGAAAAGTCTCTACCACTCTGGAAGTAGGAGACAGCAAGTCTTATCTGCAGCCCGGCTACTGCTTTCATTGGGATCGTTGTTATATTGCAGGCTGTGGACAGCAGCGCTATAGGTACTGCGCCAGGCCAGCTTTTGTTTGCAAACCCGAGTTCGTACTGCATCTCAGTAGGGGCATCAGGTGGGCTCTCTGTAGTAGGTTGAAGCACTGTGGTGTCCGCATAGACCCCTGTTTGCAGGGATGGCTCTGCCGTTGTGCTACTCTGTTGTGCCAGTACAGCCCCTATAACCATCCAGTTTCTAGGGCCCTCTGAGTTGCGGTCGCTTCTGAGAGATACTGCCAAGTGAAGAGAAGATATCTCATCCGGAACTGGGACTACTGCACTCAACAGATGCTGGGTCATCAGTGTGACTTTTAAGGTATGGGACAGATGGGGGTGTAAAATACCACTAGTATAGCCTGGGTCAGCTGCGGTAGCTTGTGTGCTTAGTGCTGCGATCTCTTGCTTGAGGGTGTGGAATTGTAAATGCATGCGTGTACAGAGGCCCTCAATGGCGCCCTTGATTGCCTCCAGCATAGCCATAATCAACTATTGGAAGATAGGATTGTGAGTAGAATTGTTGCATGCAATCTGTTGCCATTCAAAATTGAAGAGAGAAGGGTGTAAGTATACAACTCACATAAGGTGTTCGTTTATTATTGCAGTGCAATGTTATCTGCCATACCCCGGGTAAGGTGGGAGGAAGCAGTTGGTGGAGAAAAGAAAGCATAGGCCGCAGCCACTATTGTCATCAGTCCATGATAGAGCTCTTCACTGAGTTATTTGTACCAAATCGATATCAATCAGAGCAGTAGATGATAAAACATCTTGTACTCTGTATAAAGTATAGTAATGGCTTTTCTATATCAGGATAACCGTTGAATTTTTTAGAAGTGAGGAGCTCCAATTTTTCCGTGCTAGCATGGCTGTTGCCTGGACACGCCCCCCCCCCCGGGTTTCCTGTCCCTTTAAGTAATTTAAAGCCACAACACCAAGGTGCTGTGGGCCATACCTTCCAACCCATGATGATCCTGCAGAATGTAGGGCGGTAGGGAGGTATGCTACCGACAGCCCGATACAGAGCTACATTTACTAATGGCTGTACGGAACGGAGCTTTCAATCACCCTGGTTGGAGAAGTCTGGGTGGATTGACAAATGCCACTTTGTAGTTGGTGTAGTAAGTTAAGAAGCAGCGATCTGCTGATTACTGCTTCAGGATTACTCATGCAAGTTTGCAGCTGAAGGTGCTCCGAAGCTGCATTTGCAGCTTAATAAATTCAGTCCCTAGTCCTCAGATTTTGAGAAACACTTATGGAGCATAAAGAATTAATCAACATTGAGAGTAATGTACTGTAAATGTTAATCTTCCATACAAAAATAGAATGCACATGACTTTATTTCAGTTTTTAATACAAACATTTTTGTTTTTTATTCCTATTAGCAAAAAATGCTTATAATAAAAGCTATCACCTTTTTCATAGATTGTCATTACTGTGCACCTGCACGTGAAGCGTATATGGATATGCATCATGCACCAGCAATTTAATCAGGGTGCTGGCTCAGATTACTGGCAGTGCCTTATAGCATGTAATTTGAGTCACTCAGGGCCTGATTCTAAAAAGGTCTCTGGGCAGATGAGATTCTATAAAAATGCTTGCCAATCCTATTTCCCTGGTGGAATTATATAAAGCCACTTTTTACCCAAAAACTGTTGGGAAATACAACAGCATGTACCACATGTATAAACATTAGTATAATTATGTACATGCCGTTGAGAAGGGGTGTTGGGAAATACAACAGCATGTACTGTACCACATGTACGTATGAACAACATTAAGGCTGTAGATGGCGCTGTATAGTTTAGATTACTAATTGTTTATATCTGTGAACTTGTTCATTCACTAACAGGAAGGAAGTTGTGTTCTTTTTCTCTTTTATGTTTCTCCTCTCTGTGTGTTGACCACTGTTTTAAAAGTTATTGGTATGTTTTAAATGCTGCTATTGCCTCTGTATAAGTAAAGCCTAATGATGTATTCCCAAAAGCTTCCAGTGTCTTTTTGATACATAAACCAACAAAAACAAGGTGTCTCGCTAAAGGGCGTATACTGCATTTTCATATGGGAAGGAGATGCATACATTACAAAAGTGCACAATAAAATTCATTATTTAAAAATCTTACAAAACTAGTAATTGAACCATTTACAAAAAAATATGAACACAATTGTTCACCAAAAATTGTATTTTAATTAAAAAAAAAAAAAATTGTAGATAAATTATACTGGAATAAAATCGTATTAACTATGCACAGTGTAAATCTTAATTTAAGTACACTGGATGTGCAAAAAAAAAAAAAAAAAAAAAAAAGCAAGAAAAAGTACAATATATAAAGCGTAATTGTTATTTTTTTGTAAAATAGGCTGAACATGGGAGTTCCATGGGCGTATATGTAATTTTCTCTTTGCATTACAGTTCTCACTTTTTTTCTCCACATAAATAACAAATTTTGCTTACCAGATAATTTCCTTTCCTTCTGTACAGGGAGAGTCCACAGCTGGATTCCTTACTTGTGGGAAATACTGAACCTGGCCACCAGGAGGAGGCAGACACACCCCAGCCAAAGGCTTAAATACCTCCCCCCACTCCCCTCATCCCCCAGTCATTCTGCCGAGGGAACTAGGAACAGTAGGAGAAATATCAGGGTTAAAAAGGTGTCAGAATAATAAAATAAAATTTAGGGTCGCCCATCTGAGAATACGAGCGGGAGCTGTGGACTTTCTCTGTAAAGAAGGAAAGGGAATTATCTGGTAAGAATAATTTATGTTTTCCTTCTTAATACAGGTCCACAGCTGCATTCCTTACTTGTGGTAAATTATACCTAAGCTCCAGAGAACACTGAATGCAAACGGGAGGGTAAAAAGAGAGGCAGCCCTTAAATTGAGGGCACCATAGCCTGCAAAACTTTTCTCCCGAAGGCTGCTTCGGCAGAAGCAAACACATCAAACTTGGAAAACTTGGAAAAAGTAAGTAAGGAGGACCAGGTAGCCGCCCTACAAATTTGATCCATAGAGGCCTCATTTTTGAACGCCCAAGAGGAAGCCACTGCTCTCGTAGAATGAGCTGTAATCCTCTGAGGAGGCCTATGTCCCGCTGTCTCATATGCTAAGCGGATGATACTCCTCAACCAAAAAGATAAAGAAGTCGAAGAGGCCCTCTGACCCCTAAGCTTACCAGAATAGATAACAGAGGACGAGTTTGTCTAAAATCCTTCGTAGCCTGAAGATAGAATTTCAGGGCACGGACCACATCCAGATTATGAAGCAAACGTTCCTTTGATGGAGAAGGATTAGGACATAAGGAAGGCACCACAATTTCCTGATTAATGTTGCAATCTGAAACAATCTTAGGAAGAAAACCAACCTTAGTACGTAGAACAGTCTTATTGGCATGGAACACCAGATAAGGAGGGTCACATAGCAACGCAGTCATCTCAGAGACTCTGTGCGCAGAAGCAATAGCAAAAAGAAAGAACTTTCCAAGACAGTAACTTAATGTCAACCTCATGCATAGGCTCAAACGGAGCCCTTTGCAAAACTTTAAGAACAAGATTCAGACTCCAAGGAGGAGCTGAAGATCTGTACACAGGTCTGATCCTTGTCAGAGCCTTAACAAAAGACTGTACATCTGTAAGCTCTGTGAGCCTCTTGTGCAGTAAAACAGAAAGGGCCAAAATCTGTCCCTTCAAGGAACTAGCCAATAGGCCCTTCGCCAGTCCATCCTGGAGAAAAGAGAGAATCCTGACAACCTTCACCCTGTGCCAGGAAATCCCACGCTCTTCACACCAGAATAAGTAGGATCTCCACACCTTGTGATAGATGCGACGAGTAACTGGTTTGCGAGCTTGAATTAAAGTGTCAATAACACTCTCTGAGAATCCCCTCTTGGCTAAGACTAAGTGTTCAATGTCCACGCAGTCAGCCTCAGAGAATCTAGATTTTGATGGAGGAAGAGGCCTTGTGCCAGCAGATCCCTGCGACAAGGTAACCTCCACAGAGGAAAAGATGACATCCTCACTAGATCCGCAAACCATATCCTCCGCGGCCACGACGGAGTAATGAGGATCACTGATGCTTGCTCCTGTCTGATTCAAGCCACCACCCGAGGGAGGAGTGGAATTAGCGGGAACAGATAAATCAGGTTGAACCTCCCTCCATGAAACCGCTAATGCATCTATTAGCTCCGCCTGGGAATCCCTGGACCTCGACCCATATCTCTGGTGTCCCCCAATTGCTGCAAATCTCTGCAAACACCTCAGGATGGAGAAACTATTCCCCCGGATGAAAGGATTGTCTGCTGAGAAAATCCGCTTTTCAGTTGTCCACACCCGGAATGTGGATCGCTGACAGCAAACAGTTGTGGGCCTCCGCCCACTCCAGAATCCAAGACACTTCCCTCATTGCCAGGGAGCTTCTAGTTCCCCCCTGGTGGTTGATGTAAGCCACCGAGGATATGTTGTCCAATTGAAATCTGATATGCTGGGACGCACCAAGCAGGGCCCAAGCCTTCAGAGTGTTGAAGATCGCCTGAAGTTGTAGGATGTTGATCGGGAGAGAGCTCTCCTCCCGATTCCACAGACCCTGAGCCTTCTTGGATCCCCAAACGGCTCCCCATCCTGACAGACTCACGTCCGTAGTCACAATCTCCCAGAATGGTCTCAGGAAAGATGTCCCTCGGGACAGATGATCTGGACAAAACCACCAAGATAAAGACTCTCTTAACTGGTTGTCCAAAGAAATCTGTTGAGACAGATTCGAATGATCGCCGTTCCACTGCCTCAGCATGCACAGTTGTAATGGTCTGAGGTGGAACCTTGCAAAGGGGATGATGTCCATGCTGGACACCATGAGACCAATCACCTCCATACACTGGGCCACCGATGGTCATGCTGGACACCATGAGACCAATCACCTCCATACACTGGGCCACCGATGGTCTTGATAGGGTCTGGAGGGCACGACATGTTGAAGCTAGCTTGCAACATCTCTTGTCTGATAGAAAGATTCTTATTTCTATGGAATCTATTATGGTACCCAGGAATTCTACCCTGGTGCTCGGTACCAGAGAACTCTTTTCTAGATTTATCTTCCATCCGTGGGATCGAAGAAGATCGATAAGAGATACCGAATGTTCTTCCGCCAGACAATGAGATGGTGCTTGAACCAGGATGTTGTTTAAGTATGGAGCTACCACGGGTTCTGGCCATTGCTAGGAGAGCCCCTAGAACCTTTGTGAAAATTCTTGGAGCGGTAGCCAGGCCAAACGGAAGAGCGATGAACTGGAAGTGCTGGTCCAGGAAGTGTTCCTTGTGGATGGAAACGTGAAGGTAGGCATCCTTCAGATCGATTGTGGTCATGAACTGTCATTCTTGTATTAGGGGTAGAATTGACCATAATGTTTCCATCTTGAAGGAGGGAACATTTAGGAATTTGTTTAAGCACTTTAGGTCCAGAATGGGATGGAAGGATCCTTCATTTTTTGGGACCACGAACAGGTTTGAATAGTACCCCAAACCTCACTATGCGATTGGAACCAGGATGATGACTCCTAAGGAGGCTAGGTCCCATACACACTACAGAAAGGCCTATTTTTTTCTGGTCTGGGAAACAGGTTTGAGAGGAGGAATCTGCCCCTGGGAGCCTATTTTGTAACCCTTATCTATGACCTCTAGGACCCATGGATCTTGCACGTCCCTTAACCAAGCATCTGCAAACAGCGACAGTCTGCCCCATACACGGTCCTGAAGAGGGCCGCCCCTTCATGCAGACTTGTTCCCGGTAGGCTTCTTGTTCTGCTTGGACTTGTTCCACTGAGCCGGCATCCAAGTAGTCATGGGTTGCTCTGGCTTAGAGTAAGATTGTCGACGTTGGGTCTTGTCAGAGCGAAACAAATGAAAATGAGAATTTTGTCCCTTGTCCTTTTTATCCTGTGGTAGGAAGGCACCCTTGCCTCCTGTAAGCGTAGAGATAATGGAGTCCAGGCCTGGGCCAAACAAAATCTTTCCCTGGAATGGGAGAGAAAGTAGTGTGGACTTAGAAGTCATATTCACAGACCAAGACTTCAACCAAAGAGCCCGACGGGCCTGAACGGAAAACCAGCAGTTTTGGCATTTAGGCGAATAATCTGCATATTTGCATCACAAATAAAAGAGTTTGCCACTCTTAAGGCCTTAATACTCTCTTGGATAGCGTCGAGGGGACTCTCCACCTCGATCAAATCTGACAAACAGTCGCACCAATAGGATTCATGCGTCCCGCAACCGCGGCCACAGCTGCCGCGGGTTGAAATAAGTATCCCGAATGCTGAAACATCTTTCTTAATAGAGTTTCCATCTTCTTATCCATGGGCTCTTTAAACAACGAACTATCCTCAAGAGGGATAGTGGTGCATTTAGCGAGCGTGGATATAGCCCCATCTACCTTAGGGACGGGACCCCACAGCTCCAATTGAGCGTCAGGAACCGGGAACAACTTCTTAAAAGAAGAGGAAGGGGAAAAAGAAGTTCCAATGCTCTCCAATTCGTTCTTAATATTCACCATTTTTACAGGAACAGGGAAAGTTAGTGGTACCACCCTGTCTTCGTAAACTCTATCTAATTTAGGAATCAAAGGTTCCTCGGGCAGTTTAGCCTCCGGAACCTCAAGCGTAGCTAACACCTTCTTTAGAAGGAAGTTTAGATGCTCGGTCCGAAATCTGAAATCAGGTTCCTTCGCAGTTGGAGGCTTAGATGTAGCAGACTCCGACCCAGAAATTTCACACTCTGAAGTATCAGAATGAATTGCATCATCGGTTAACCTATTACCAGATAAGTCCAATAGGCTTTCAGATGCCCCCTGGGAAGGATAGCAATATTTAACCTTTCGCTTGCGCTTAGCAGTGCGAGGAAGAGCACTAATGGCCTCAGACCCCGCCATCTTTAACTGCGTGGTAAAGTATGAAGGTAACAGGCCCCCTCCCACCGGAGGGCTAGGAGTGCGATGGGAAGCTGCATGTGTAATGGGAGATGACTGTAAGGTAAGCACCTCATGGGCCGAGGACTCCTCAGAGGTGGACGGCTCAGTGGTATCAAATCTATTTTTATTTGATACGATTACTTTATCAAGGCATGTGGAACATAGTTGAGCAGGAGGGGAAAACCTTGACCTCCTCACAGTATAAACAGGCATTAGACTTAGGCAAAGAGGGACTACCCTCTAACGCATCAGAATCCTCCATAACTAGGGTACAAACCCGTAGGCTAAACTAAGAAAAAGAGTGAATTTTAACGCTAAGGCACCTTATTTACCCCCAATGGCTGGGGCACTCACCACCTCCTATAACCCAGACACCACAGAAAGCTCGGACTCTCCATCGACTAGATCGTCAGGAATGGAATTAAAAAACGTGACCACACCCGGTCACATGGTGCAAAATGCAAGACCACCCCTGCTAGTAAAAAGCGTGTCAAGCTTAGTAAGCTGCGCAGCCCTTGAAAGCGAAAAGTGAACATGAATGTTCCACATCACCCTATGAGCCAGAAAAATGTTCCACACATGTCGCAGCAACAATCTAACAAAACTATCAGATTATTCCCTATTGTTCAATAATCTCCCTCGGGAGATATTAACCCTTGATTCAATACAGATAAAGGAGTCACACTGTGACCCTGTCTTCTAACATTTATATATGTGTATATAATGAAACAATCTTACCGGAATCTATGCCGAACAGAAACACGGCCTCTCAAGTTTGACAGATTTCGGCGTTGTCTCTGACTTGGACTTGAGTGATGAAAAGCAGGCAGTGAAACTTGTCAACACTGATTGCTTAAGGAGCTGTTAATCCGAGTCTGGATGGGTTTGCAGCATAGACTACTTGCATCTCCAGACTCCAACTTTCATCAATGCTCTTGCTGAGAGGCTGACAAGACTACTTAAAACTCCAGTCCAGTTAATAAACATTAATTAAAACCTACTGACCTATATTTTCTCCAAAACGAAGTTTCATAACGTTCTAAAAGTTATATCTTTTATTCGCCGATGATGTCACGTTATCCTGCCCACTATTTTCAGCATTGCGTGTTCAAAATACTTAAACCAATAACTTTGTGTTTAAAGCGCCATTTTGAAACCTAGGTATTGTAAGCGGATTGGTACAGAGCAAAGGATACCCATGGAGTGGGTTTGGAAAACAATTAAATTTGCAGACAAGATTTCTGATATACGGTAGAGATATGTTAATGAAATGCTATTGATAAAAAGCGTATTTGGGGTAGTTAGTTAGTAACAGGCATAGAAAATATTTACTTACAGTGGCCCTTTAACAACTGCTGATAATTACATGCAACTATGTAAAAGCAGTCACAGTTAGCTAGGGGTATTAGTGGGAACGTTTAATGCTCTAAAGAATTAGAACAATTTTTCATTTTTGCAATAGTATGTACTTTTAGCTTCTTGTTACCAGCTTGTATAACTATAAATTGCTACCCTCTTTGGAAACTAATTGCAATATCTAAAAACTCAAAAAATGTAAAATGGCAAGCCATATTATTTATCTACACACCATAAATGCAGTATCAAAGTGCTAAGTTTACACCTAGGGGTAGATTTATTAATGGTCGAGCGAACATGATTCACTGTAGCGAATCATTTCCGTTCGACCTTGCTAAATGCCGACAGCATATGCTGCCTGCATTTAACATTGCACAAGCATTTCTGGTGAAATACTTGTGCAATGCCGCCCCCTACTAACTGCTAGCAGGGGCCGCCAATAATCCCGATTGTATCGGATTGTGATGATTTCAGTCCTGTCACCTAAAAGGTGGCGGAGAAGATAAGGAGCAGCAGTCTTACGACCGCTGCTTCTTAACTTTAGTTTTTCTGGCGGACCAGAAATGATGCGACGTCGATGCAGCATCCGCTGCTTAATAAATCGACCCCCTAGAATCTACATAAAATATATAAATGTCTCACATACTTTAAGAAATAATATAATTTATATTTTGTTCATATAGGCTCCTTACTTCACTCTGAATGTTAATACTGTTGAGGGCTGCCGAAACGCAGCGTATGTCTATTGTCTTCCAGTTGCCTGCAATGCATTGAGATATTATATATCCTGTTTGAGAAGGATTTATGGAACTGCAAGAGACATTGATTATGCTATCTACGTTTCCTGGAGGATTGCTGCACTTGGGATCTGCAAAAGAAAAAGTCAATGTTATTTAAAAAAACATTTTTATGAGTTATTAGAATATAAATTCACTTAAATTCAAGCTCTGGATTTTTTTTTTAATTTTTTAAATTTTTATTATTATTATTATTATTATTAAAATTTAGGCTCCGGTATCAGGTATTCTGAAACTTGAGGCACATGTAAATAAAGGAAATGCATATTTGCAATAATATATATCCTAGTTGCCAACTGTCCTGTTTTTCCATTTCTTGGCTTCCTGACCCTGACTTTTAAAGAGAAAGAAAGGTCAAAATTGAAATCTGCGTATTTCAGTTTTTTTTTTTTTTTTTTTTTAAAAAAAGCATTTTTGCAATATACTTTCTTTGGCAAAAATGCTTCTAGTAAAAGTTTGTGTTTTCAGTGAAATATGCACATACAAATGCACTAAAGAATTAGAAGGCATAATGTGTGTCATGCAAGCTGTTGCTGACTTTGAGAATGTGTGGTGGTTCAATTCTGGTGCACAGGCCCTCACTGCATGTGTGTATTCAGCTGGGAAAAAAGAGCAGCCGTTTGAGAGCAATAGAATAAGGGAACATTGACCCCCACTTCACAGAAGGAATGGATGGTTCCGCTGAAGGGGGTGGAGTAGGATAGGAGGGGTTAAATACCCCTCCCCTGCTGGTGGACGTCACAAGCAAGCCCATAAGCATTACGGTAGGAGGTTTTGCCCGCCCTCCCTCCCTGAATCTGGGCTGGTTGGTTTATTGCTGCAGCTATGGCGGGTGCTTGCTATGGTCTATTGAGGCTTACATCTGATGGATGGTGGCAGGTACTTTGGTTGGTAACAGAAAGGAAAGTGATGGTGGACGCCCTGCCCCTGAAAAGGGTGGGGGCTTATAGAGAGAACAATAAGCAAGCACTGTGGGGAGTTTAAAGAGAAACAAAAGGTTCTAAAGTGTTGAGAAATGAAAGTTAAATTGTTGATGTTTTATTAATATTTTATTTATTATTATTATTATTATTATTATTATTATTATTATTATTATTATTTCTTCCCCAAAACCTGTGGGCTGGTTTTTATTTAAGTGTGATGGAATGGATGAATTGGAAATGTGGGGTCAAGTAACTTAATAGAAGCATTTTTGCTAATGGAAGGATATTACAAAAATGCTTCTATTTAAAACTAAAGTGCACATTTCAGTTTTAAACTTTTTGTCCCTTTAAGTCTGTCTCTTGCTCAATTTAATCTGTATTTAGTTAAAGAATAGTGTGTAGTGCTGTACTCCAACCACAGAGGTCACTGTGGCTTTTGATTATGATTATATGTCCCATTGCTTGCAGTATGTTTTATTCTGTCATTTTCTTTATGTGGTCTTTGTTACTTTGAAGGAAGCAAGGGATGAGGAAGCAAGGCATCTCTATAGTGTTTTGGAACATGTGTAATTGTTCTCATGTATACACGGAGGCCTTGCTTAGTAGTGGCTTAATACATCAGGCTCTTCAAATGCTAGGACTGGAATTCATAGAACATACAAAAAGTCCAGCTTTTAAGGGTTATTTCTAGGTCTATTAACCTACTGCAGGCAATCACTTCAGCAGCAAAGATAAAAAAAATGAATATTTGCCTCATAAAATGCCACCTACTTGTGAAACGTTCAATAGTATTTTAGCAAAAGTAAAAAAGAAACAAATCCTCAACATATCTACATATATTCTCCCCACCATGCTTGAGCAGGTGAAAAGTGTTGCCTGGCCAGACATGACACTTTGAATTGTGGCTAAACAGTTCAATCTTTGTTTAATCAGACCAGAGACTCTTACAGTCAGAGTCCTTTAGGTGCTTTTCTTTGCAAATTCCAAGCAGGTTTTCCTGTGTCTTCTGTCTGGTCACTTTGCCATAAAGCGCTGATCAATGGAGTGTTGCAGTGATGTTTGTCCTTCTGCAAGTTTCTCCCATCTCCACACATGATCTCTGGAGCTCAACCTGATTGATCATTGGGTTCTTGGTCACTGCTCTTACCAAGGCCCTTATCCCCCATTTGCTCAGTTTGTTGGGGGGACAGTTTTAGGAAGAGTCCTGGTTGTTCCAAACTTCTTCCATTTAAGAATTATATAGGCCACTGTGCTCTTGTGATCCTTCAATGCAGCCAAAATTCTTTTTTTGCCTTCTCCAGATCTGTGCCTGGACTCAATCCTGTCTCTCATCTCTGCAAGCAACTCCTTTGACCTCGTGGCTTTGTGTTTGCTCTACTATGCATTTTCAGCTTCTAGACCTTATAACAGGTGTATACCTTTCCAAATCATGTTCAATCAATTGAATTTGCCACAGGTGGACTCCAATCAAAATGTAGAAATATCTCAAAGATGATTCAGAGAAATGGGATGCACCTGAGCTAAATTGCAAGTTTCATAGCAAAGGGTCTGAATACTTTTGTCAATGTGATATTTCAGATTTTTCTTTTTTAAAAATTTGCAAAGTTATCAAAAATCTGATTTTTTGCTTTGACATTATGGATTATGGAGAGTAAATTGATGTAAAAAAAAATATTTAAACCATTTTAGCATAAGGCTGCAACATAACAAAATGCGGAAAAAAGGGGGTTGAATACTTCTAAATGCACTGTACAGTACATATTCTTTTTCAACAAAGTTACCCATGAGAACAAAGTAAGTTTGATAATAGAAGTGAATTTAAAAATAACATGCTCTGTCTGAATCATGAAATTTTAATTTTGACTCTCCTATTCCTTTAAGCAATTAGTATGGCTAAATTATACTACTAGAATTTTATTGTGCTTGTTTTGGAGTGAATTGGAGTAGGCGGAGCTATGCAAATCATTTATGGGCGTGGTTCTACTTTAAATTATAAATGGAAATTAGCAACTATGATATACATGGATATTTGGGATTTTATTAGTCCAAGATATATAAATTTGTGAGTAAACTCCTTTATTCATTGTCTATTTGCAGGTACTAGTACTGTATTATATTTTTCCAACTCCTGAAATTATTGCAATTATTTATTTTATCTTCACATCAAAAATTTCGAATTGGGGCTCCTGATTGGCTTCTGATAAAGTGATCTATTTTATTTTTCAACAGCTTGTCTCCATTGATTGACTTCAGTAAGTAGTGTTACATCTTTGCCTGATAAACTTTGTTAAACAACTTGTTAGAATATGTATTGTAATGTACCACATTAATGTATTTTACTTTGTATAGTGCTGCAGATTCTGTTGGCACTTTAAAACTAATAATTCAAGAATAAGGGACTATTTGTTATGCATCAGAAATATTCATAGAAAAAACAAACCTACTATTTTCTTACCTTGGATCAATGAGATTATCATGTCTGAACTCCTTACAAAGTTATTTATTGGGTTGCTAATATTACAATAAGCTGTAATCGAGTCGCTCTTGCAGTCTGGTTGGTGTGATGTGTTGAAGCAATTTTTTCCCTTTGAAACAGCTACACAAAGCAAAAATACAAGCAGAAAAATCTGGTAAGCTTATCTGAATGTATAAAAAGAATCCGGCTGTTAACAAATGCAAAGCTGCAAACTAGGGATGGGCGAATGTGTTTATATTCAAATGTTAGAACGAATGTTATTGTAGAAATTTGATTTACATAATCGAATGTTGATAAGAACGAATATTCATAAAATTTTTATTATTGAATGTTATTTACAGTTGAATTTGAATGTCACATTCGAATATTACATTTTGAAATTGAATGTGATATAAAATACATAGCTAAACATTCTATTATTAGAACGAATATTTTCAAATGCTATTGAAAAATTTGAAAACAAAAATTCGAAAATAGAATGTTAGAATGTTATATAAACATTCAAAATTTGATTCGAACAAACGAATGTATCAAAATTTGTAATAAATTTAAAAATTTTAGATTCAGTCACCCATCCCTACTGCAAACCTATTACTATACATGTGACAATGATGCTGGAATTGGCTTCATGAACCCATTAGGAAATGAGGCCTGATCCTGCTGCAAAATACTATCGGCTAGATTACGAGTTGTGCGTTAGGGTAAAAAAAAATCAGCGTTAAGAGGTCCTAACGCTGCATTTTTACACGCCTGCTGGTATTACGAGTTTTGAAGGTTTAGGTGTACCACAAAACGACTTACGTAAACTTCGTAAAGTCTTTTTTCTATGGGACTTCCATAGCACCGGTATTACGAGTACACCCTACCCTGTCAAGATCCCCAACACATTTAAAAGTCAGTAGCTATGAGTTTTATGGTACAACGCCGTAACATAAAACTCATAACTAAAGTGCTAAAAAGTACACTAACACCCATTTGTAACCCCTAATCTGCCGCTCCGGACACCGCCGCCACCTACATTATATTTATGAACCCCTAATCTGCTGCCCTCAACATCGCCGACACCTACATACCATTTATTAACCGCTAATCTGCCGCCCCCAATGTCGCCGCAACCTACCTACCCACCTCTATTAACCCCTAATCTGCCGCCCACAACGTCGCTGCCACTATAAACATATTAACCCCTAAACCGCCGCACTCCCGCCTTGAAAACAGTAGTTAATTATTAACCCCAAATCTGTCGTTCCTAACATCGCCGCCACCTACCTACATTTATTAACCCCTAATCTGCGCCCCCAACGTCGCCACAACTATACTAAATGTATTAACCCCTAAATCTAAGTCTAACCCTAACCCTAACACCCCCTAATTTAAATTTAATTTAAATAAGTCTAAATAAAATTACTGTCATTAACTAAATTATTCCTATTTAAAACTAAATACTTACCTATAAAATAAACCCTAAGCTAGCTAGAATATAACTAATAGTTACATTGTAGCTAGTTTAGGGTTTATTTTTATTTTACAGGCAAGTTTGTATTTATTTTAACTAGGTAGAATAGTTATTAAAAATAGTTATTAACTATTTAATAACTACCTAGCTAAAATAAATACAAAAGTACCTGTAAAATAAAACCTAACCTAAGTTACACTAACACCTAACACTACACTATAATTAAATAAATTAACTAAATTAAATTAGCCAAAGCACAAAAAACAAACACTAAATTACAGAAAATAAACAAATTACAGATATTTAAACTAATTACACCTAATCTAATAGCCCTATCAAAATTAAAAAAAAGCCCTCCCAAAATAAAAAAAAACCCTCCCAAAATAAAAAAAACCCCTAAACTAAACTACCAATAGCCCTTAAAAGGGCCTTTTGCGGGGCATTGCCCCAAGTAATCAGCTCTTTTACCTGTAAAAAAATACAAAGAACCCCCAACAGTAAAACCCACCACCCACCCAAATAAAATACTATCTAAAAAAACCTAAGCTCCCCATTGCTCTGAAAAGGGCTTTTGGATGGGCATTGCCCTTAAAAGGGCAGTTAGCTCTTTTGCAGGCCCAAAGTCCCTAACCTAAAAATAAAACCCACCCAATACACCCTTAAAAAACCTTACACTAACCCCCTGAAGATTGACATACCGGGAGAAGTCTTCATCCAAGTCGGCCGAAGTGGTCCTCCAGACGGGCAGAAGTCTTCATCCAGACGGCATCTACTATCTTCCTCCATCCGGCGCGGAGCAGGTCCATCTTCAAGACATCCGACGCGGAGCATTCTCTTCATCCGACGACTAAAGATGAACAAAAGTACCTTTAAGTGTCGTCATCCAAGATGGCGTCCCTTAGATTCCGATTGGCTGATAGAATTCTATTGGAACAGCCAATAGAATGCGAGATCAAGCCTATTGGCTGACTGGATCAGCCAATAGGATTGAACTTCAATCCTATTGGCTGATTGCATCAGCCAATAGGATTTTTTCTACCTTAATTCCGATTGGCTGATAGAATTCTATCAGCAAATCGTAATCTAAGGGACGCCATCTTGGATGACGTCACTTAAAGGTACCTTCATTCAGCTTTAGTCGTCGGATGAAGAGGATGCTCCGCGTCGGATGTCTTGAAGATGGACCCGCTCCATGCTGGATGGATGAAGACTTATGCCAGTCTGGAGGACCACTTCGCCCGGCTTGGATGAAGACTTCTTTCGGCTTCGATGAAGACTTCTCCCGGTAAGTCAATCTTCAGAGGGTTAGTGTTCGGTTTTTTTAAGGGTGTATTGGGTGGGTTTTATTTTTAGGTTAGGGACTTTGGGCCTGCAAAAGTGTTAACTGCCCTTTTAAGGGCAATGCCCATCCAAATGCCCTTTTCAGGGCAATGTGGAGCTTAGTTTTTTTTAGATAGTATTTTATTTGGGGGGGTTGGTTGTGTGGGTGTTGGGTTTTATTGTTGTGGGGGTTGTTTGTATTTTTTTTACAGGTAAAAAAGCTGATTACTTTGGGGCAATGCCCCGCAAAAGGCCCTTTTAAGGGCTATTGGTAGTTTAGTTTAGGCTAGGGTTTTTTTTTATTTTGGGGGGCTTTTTTATTTTGATAGGGCTATTAGGTGTAATTAGTTTAAATATCTGTAATTTGTTTATTATTTTCTGTAATTTAGTTAGCTAATTTAAGTAATTGTATTTAATTTAGTTAATTTATTTAATTATAGAGTAGTGTTAGGTATTAGTGTAACTTAGGTTAGGTTTTATTTTACAGGTACTTTTGTATTTATTTTAGCTAGATAGTTATTAAATAGTTAATAACTATTTTTAATAACTATTCTACCTAATTAAAATAAATACAAACTTGCTTGTAAAATAAAAATAAACCCTAAGCTAGCTACAATGAAACTATTAGTTATATTGTAGCTAGTTTAGGGTTTATTTTATAGATAAGTATTTAGTTTTAAATAGGAATAATTTAGTTAATGATAGCAATTTTATTTAGATTTATTTAAATTATATTTAAGTTGGGGGGGTTAGGGGTTAGACTTGATTTAGGGGTTAATACATTTAGTATAATGGCGGCAATGTTGGGGGCGCATATTAGGGGTTAATATTTAACGAATGTTTGCGAGGTGGGAGTGCGGCAGTTTAGGGGTTAATATGTTTATTATAGTGGCGGCGACGTTGGGGGCAGCAGATTAGGGATTAATAAGTGTAGGTAGGTTGCGGCGACATTGGGGGCAGCAGATTAGGGGTTAATAAGTGTAAGATTAGGGGTGTTTAGACTCGGGGTTCATGTTAGGGTGTTAGGTGTAGACATAAATTTTATTTCCCTATAGGAATCAATGGCTGCGTTACTGAGTTTTACGCTGCTTTTTTGCAGGTGTTAGACTTTCTCTCAGCCGGCTCTCCCCATTGATTCCTATGGGGAAATCGTGCACGAGCACGTATGACCAGCTCACCGCTGACTTAAGCAGCGCTGGTATTGGAGTGCGGTAATGAGCAAAATTTTGCTCAACGCTCACTTCTTGCTTTTTAACGACAGGTTTCTGAAAACTCGTAATAGCAGCGCTGCAGGTGAGTGGTGAGACAAAACTGCTCGTTAGCACCGCATAGCCTCTAACGCAAAACTCGTAATCTGAGCCTATATTTTTACAAAGATTGATTTATTGATAAAAACAGTAAACAATGAATAAAAGAAAGTTATTTTTGACCATCCTTTTAATAGAGAGGGTGGTTTATGTAGAGATATCAAATTAAAAAATTATAATACTGTTTATGGAAGTACTACTAAAAGCAACATAAATGTGCGTCACTCCAATAAAGATAAAACAGCTAAGGATAAGGAGGTCTTCTCTTCCTGGAAATTTAGTCCATTTGAATGGGTTGTGGTTTCAGTTAGCAAAAACATATTTTATAATATTCAAAAATAAACCTAAAGGAGTAACTCCTGTACATTTTATACTCTGGTCATTTTTTTAACTTTACTTGACAAGACTCTTAAATGGAAAGTAAGTTGAGAAGTTAAAGAAAAATGGCACACTAGTAGGGCAAATCTCAGTAACACAAACATCATTGTTAACTCTTAGTTTTGAAGATTTTATTCCAATATCAAGAGCACAGCAGTTTCTAAACCTAAACAGAATGGCACTGTTGGTTAATAATCACATCAATTAGGGTAACAGTCCAAGACTAAAGAATATCCATGCGTTCTCCCCAGGACCTATTTAAAAGGGACATGAAACCCACCATTTCTTTCATGATTCAGATAGAGAATATAATTTTAAACAACTTTATCTAATTTGCTCCATTCTCTTGGTATCCCTGGTTAACCCCTTAACGACCAAGGACGTGCCAGGCACGTCCTACAAATAATGGTTGTTAACGACCAAGGACCTGGCACGTCCTCTGGGGTTTCAAACGCTGAAAGAATACCCTTTACTATGCATCCGATGCAGAGAGAGACACTCGGTGGCCAGAGAAGCATTTACAACTATGTGTGCCATAATTGCACAAGCTGTAAATAATTTCAATCATAAACCTAAATTTAGTGAAAAAGTGACCGATTTTTTTTTATTCGATTGCATTTGGCGGTGAAATGGTGGCATGAAATATACCAAAATGGGCCTAGATCAATACTTTGGGCTGTCTAATAAAAAAAATATATACATGTAAAGGATTATTCAGGGATTCCTGACAGATATCAGTGTTAAAATGTAACATTGAAATTTTGAAAAAAAACAATGGTTTGAAAATAGCAAAGTGCTACTTGTACTTATTGCCCTATAACTTGCAAAAAAAGCAAAGAACATGTAAACATTGGGCATTTATAAACTTAGAACAAAATTTAAAAATGATTTAGCTTGGGAGTTTGCGTAAGATTTTGGGGGTCAAAGTAAGAAATTTTTTTTTTTTTTTTCAATTTTTCCATCATATTTTATATTTTTTTTTATAGTAAATTATAAGATATGACAAAAATAATGATATCTTTAGAAAGTTCATTTAATGGCGAGAAAAACGGTATATAATATGTGTGGGTACAGTAAATAACTAAGAGGAAAATTACAGATAACACAAACATCACAGAAATGTAAAAATAGCCCTGATCCTTAACGGTAGGAAAATTGAAAAATGGTCTGGTCACTAAGGGTTAAAGAAGCAGTAATGCATTACTGGGAGCTAGCTAAGCGCATTGGGTGAACCAATAACATGAGGTATATATGTGCAGCTACCAATCAGCAGCTCCTGAGCTCACCTAGTATCAAGTTGGATAATAAAAGTAAACTGGAAAGTTGTTTAAAATCAAATGCTCTCTCTGAATCATGAAAGAAAACAATTTAGGTTTCACGTCCTGGACGATTTTGCTGACCAACCTGCTAAAATTGAAGTCAATATTAATCTAAAATGATCTAATAGTATTTTTTTTCTTACCGTTTGTTGCACAAATTGTCAATGTTAATAATGTTTTATCCAATAAAAAAAGAAAAAAAAAAAAAAGCTTTACCTGTTATTTTTGCACCATTAACATAAAATTCAGCGGTGTAGTCAGTAATATTATCCACACAACATTCTAACGGAACTGGTGGACTCGATTCACCGGAACATGCAAAAGTGCCTTTACTTGGACTCACAACAATCTGTGAACTTGAAATCAGTCTATAAATTTTAACCGATGAATTAGCTGCAACTTCATTGTCGTTTTTCAATCTACATGTATAGATACCTGTTAAGAGAAAATTGTAAAAGAGGTTAAAAAATAAATAAAAAATCTACTATATACAATAACACTCATGAGCCACGTTGAAATGCTTTTTCTATCTCAGCCATCTTAATACTAATATTTTGGCACCATATTTATGGAGTTCACAGTTGTTGGAGACAATGACAATCACACAACCCATGGAACAAATCACACAACCCATGGAGGTTTAACATGCCTTATATTCCAAAAGAAATGGATGACTGGATAAAAATTAACAAAAAACAAAAAGAAGATTATGTTTATCCTAAATTAAGGAATCATTTTTAATTATGTAGCGTGAGGCTGTATATTCATGGCTGCAATGTTTTAATTTTTAGTAAATGAACTACATTAATCTAGAAGATGATATAGATGCATGGTTTTGAAGTTCTCAAAACTGTGAATGTGCGTCTACAGTATTTTTCTAAACTAACATTTTTGCTATGAAGAAGAGGCATGCTATTTATGCAAACGTTTCTCTGCGCATCTATGTCCACAGAATCAACCTCTTACCAATTAAGTGCTGTTAATTAAGTTCAATGAATACAAATATTTTTGGCGCTTAATAGATCTGCACAAGGAGCAAAGGGTGAGGAGGGAGGGGCAAAGAGTCAAAATGAAAGTAAAAGTAAATAAAGCTTTACAATTGTTATATTAATGTAATGATTTTCCTCCTTACAATAAAGTTAGTGTTGCCATGTGTTCTTGGACACTTATAACTGAGTTGCACAAGCTGCAGGGTGTGCAGAGGGCAACATGCACTGCGCAGCCCTGGACAGTGCATATATAGTGATCCTGGGCAGCACTATTCATGTTCCTCCCTGCACACCCTGCAGCATGTGTAACTCATAAGTGTCTAGGAAAACATGGCAGAGGTGGCAACCCTAAATAAAGTACAGCAGAAGAGGTTGTCTAACTATGAATAGTTATTAAACTGGAGATAGTTCACCTAATATGCATTTCTAATGGTATATAATTAAGTTAGTAATTATCTGTTAAAACTGATAAAGTTACTCTACAGGGAGTGCAGAATTATTAGGCAAATGAGTATTTTGACCACATCATCCTCTTTATGCATGTTGTCTTACTCCAAGCTGTATAGGCTCGAAAGCCTACTACCAATTAAGCATATTAGGTGATGTGCATCTCTGTAATGAGAAGGGGTGTGGTCTAATGACATCAACACCCTATATCAGGTGTGCATAATTATTAGGCAACTTCCTTTCCTTTGGCAAAATGGGTCAAAAGAAGGACTTGACAGGCTCAGAAAAGTCAAAAATAGTGAGATATCTTGCAGAGGAATGCAGCACTCTTAAAACTGCAAAGCTTCTGAAGCGTGATCATCGAACAATCAAGCGTTTCATTCAAAATAGTCAACAGGGTCGCAAGAAGCGTGTGGAAAAACCAAGGCACAAAATAACTGCCCATGAACTGAGAAAAGTCAAGCGTGCAGCTGCCAAGATGCCACTTGCCACCAGTTTGGCCATATTTCAGAGCTGCAACATCACTGGAGTGCCCAAAAGCACAAGGTGTGCAATACTCAGAGACATGGCCAAGGTAAGAAAGGCTGAAAGATGACCACCACTGAACAAGACACACAAGCTGAAACGTCAAGACTGGGCCAAGAAATATCTCAAGACTGATTTTTCTAAGGTTTTATGGACTGATGAAATGAGAGTGAGTCTTGATGGGCCAGATGGATGGGCCCGTGGCTGGATTGGTAAAGGGCAGAGAGCTCCAGTCCGACTCAGACGCCAGCAAGGTGGAGGTGGAGTACTGGTTTGGGCTGGTATCATCAAAGATGAGCTTGTGGGGCCTTTTCGGGTTGAGGATGGAGTCAAGCTCAACTCCCAGTCCTACTGTACAGGAAGAAGTCTGCATCCTTCAAGAAAAACATGATTTTCATGCAGGACAATGCTCCATCACACGCGTCCAAGTACTCCACAGCGTGGCTGGCAAGAAAGGGTATAAAAGAAGAAAATCTAATGACATGGCCTCCTTGTTCACCTGATCTGAACCCCATTGAGAACCTGTGGTCCATCATCAAATGTGAGATTTACAAGGAGGGAAAACAGTGCACCTCTCTGAACAGTTTCTGGGAGGCTGTGGTTGCTGCTGCACGCAATGTTGATGGTGAACAGATCAAAACACTGACAGAATCCATGGATGGCAGGCTTTTGAGTGTCCTTGCAAAGAAAGGTGGCTATATTGGTCACTGATTTGTTTTTGTTTTTGAATGTCAGAAATGTATATTTGTGAATGTTGAGATGTTATATTGGTTTCACTGGTAAAAATAAATAATTGAAATGGGTATATATTTGTTTTTTTGTTAAGTTGCCTAATAATTATGCACAGTAATAGTCACCTGCACACACAGATATGCCCCTAAAATAGCTATAACTAAAAACAAACTAAAAACTACTTCCAAAACTATTCAGCTTTGATATTAATGAGTTTTTTGGGTTCATTGAGAACATGGTTGTTGTTCAATAATAAAATTAATCCTCAAAAATACAACTTGCCTAATAATTCTGCACTCCCTGTAAAAATACTGCCTTTTTGTTGTAAATATGAAAACAACCAGCAAAAATAAATCTAAGTAGATAACCATGATTTAAATAGAGTCTTACTGACTAGAAATTTAAATCTTAATTTAAATCACAATTTAAATAGATTTGATTTAAATCAAATCCACCCTGTTAAAAAGTATTCTTGTGCTCAAAGTGTAGTAACAAGTTACCTAATTGCAGCAAATGTTTCTTCCTTGAAAGGGACATGAAATTCAAATATTTGTTTTTGTTGAAGAAAATACCTTGGCAGGTAGGGCTCGCACATCTGGGAGGTTAAAGGGCAGCATTTGTGCTAGAATACTTTTTAGAACTACACAACAGTATTGTTGGTCCAATGTACAACATTGTTAAAAACATTGCCATATACTACTCCAGGCATATGCATGGTCCTGAGTCTACCTACCTGCTTTCAAGAATACAAATAAAACAATAAGTTTGATAATAAAAGTAAATTTGGATTTTTTGTGTGTAAATGTGCTATCACAAAAAAAAAAAAATTGGGTTTCATATCATTTTAAGCTTTTTTTTATATATGTGAACAGTTAATTTCCATCATATGATTTCTGTTTGTGCTATAAATGCCCTCCATGGACATGAGTGACCTTGCTCTGAACAACTTTTTGTTTGCCTGCCACATGGTAGGACAAAGGTCTTACAATCTCACTTAAAGGTGTAACAATAAACTACAGCTGAGAGAATATCAGAACTCAAAGTGCTGCTCGTAATATTTTTATTGGATCATGCAAAATCATGTGACCTGCACATGTACAGACTCCTGATTGGCTGCAGGCACTCTTAGCCAATCAGCTGCCTGCTTCTACATAATGCATACCATCATTCAGACACCAGTGGAAACTACTGGATGCAGAAGTGATTTTTTTGGGGTTTCCAAAATAGGAAAGTTGGTATTTTAAATAAGATAAGATACGTTGCTGTACTTCTTGTTAGATTAATCTTGGTGCCTTTAAGCTTGAATGTTTTTAGAGACACTCTCCCATCATTGCATGTAATGAGAAATGGAAAAATAATTACATTTACCTAACACCTGCTTATTTATGAAGAATTTTAAAAATTGTATTCAAAATTTAAAGAGGAAGAGGGTATTTTTGCAAATCTAAGAATATTCATTAAACATTTAAAGCTAATTATTTCCTTTTTTTCAAGGAAAGCCAGATTCATTTTACTTTTAAACTTATATGTTGAATTGACTTCTTATAGATGAAACAAAGAGAAAAAAAAATAAGTTGATTGCAAAGTTCCTTTAAAGGGACAGTCTAGTCAGAATTAAACTCTCATAATTCAGATAGGGCATGCAATTTTAAACAACTTTCCAATTTACTTTTATCTTCAAATTTGCTTTGTTCTCTTGGTATTTGTTGTTGAAAGCTAAACTTAGGTAGGCTCAAATGCTAATTTCTAAGCCCTTGAAGGCCGCCTCTTATCTCAGGTGATTTTCACAGTTTTTTACAGTTACACTGCAAGTTCATGTATGCCATATAGGTAACATTTCTGCTCACTCCCGGGGAGTTATTTACGAGTCAGCACTGATTGGCTAAAATGCAAGTTTGTCAAAAGAACTGAAATAAGAGGGCAGTCTGCAGAGGCTTAGATACAAGGTAATCACAGAGGTAAAACATTTATTAATATAACCGTGTTGGTTATGCGAAACTGGGGAATGGGTAATAAACGGATTATCTATCTTTTTAAACAATAAAAATTCTTGATTCTACACTTATTACAAGTTCAGTCAAGAGGACTGAGAAAAGGATACTTATCATGCACTGAAATAATCCCTTATGTGTTCCTTGCATGGTTATATGTGTTTCAAACATAATAATTTATTGAACTATATTTAAAAAGTCAGTTCAACATGTAAGTTTAAAAGCAAAATGAAACCCGTTTTCCTAGACAAAAAGAAAATGTATGCTTACCTGATAAATTTATTTCTTGACATGGTGAGTCCACGGATCATCATAATTACTGTTGGGAATATCACCCCTGACCAGCAGGAGGAGGCAAAGAGCACCACAGCAAAGCTGATAAATATCACTTCCCTACCCACAAACCCCAGTCATTCTACCAAAGGGAAAGGAGAAAGGAAGTAACAAAGTTAGTGCAGAGGTGCCTGAGGATTATAGAAAAAAATAAACTGCCCGAAAAATACAGGGTGGGCCTTGGACTCACTGTGTCAAGAAAGAAATAAATTTATCAGGTAAGCATACATTTTCTTTTTTTCTAGGAAACGGGTTTCATTTTGCTTTTAAACTTACATGTTGAACTGACTTCTTATAGATTAAACAAAGAAAAAAAAAAAAAAAAAAAAAGATGACTGCACCGTTGTTTAAATCAGGTAAGCATACATTTTTATTTCTTTCTAATGACAAGGTGAGTCCACAGATCATCATAATTACTGTTGGGAACCAATACCCAAGCCAGAGGACACAGATGATAAAGGAGGGACAAGACACTTAACCTAAACGGAAGGCACCACTGCTTGAAGAACCTTTCTCCCAAAAGAAGCCTCAACCGAAGCAAAAGTATCGAACTTGTAACATTTTGAAAACGTGTGTAAAGATGGCAGCTTTGCAAATCTGTTCCGCAGAAGCTTCATTTTTGAAGGCCCAAGAAGAAGAAACAGCCCTTGTGGAATGAGCCGTGATTCTCTCAGGAGGCTGCTGTCCAGCAGTCTCATATGCCAAGCGAATAACACTCCTCAGCCAGACAGAAAGAAGTAGCCATAGCTTTCTGACCCTTGCGCTTCACAGAAAAAACAACAAACAAAGAATTAGACTGGCAAAAATCCTTTGTCGCCTGCAAATAATATTTTAATGCACGAACCACATCCAGGTTGTGCAACAAACGCTCCTTATGAGAAGAAGGATTAGGACACAAAGAAGGAACAACGATTTCTTGATTAATATTCCTATCCAAAACCACTTTGGGAAGGAAACCTAAGGCAGTACGCAGGACCACCTTATCGGAATGAAAAATAAGGCAAGGAGATTCACACTGCAACGCTGAAAGCTCAGAAACTCTTCGAACCGAAGAAATGGCAACCAAAAATAAATCCTTCCAGGATAACATCTTAATATCCAAAGAATGCATAGGCTCAAATGGAGCCTGCTGAAGAACCATAAGAACAAGGTTAAGACTCCATGGAGGAGTAACCAACTTAAACATAGGCCGGATTCTAACCAGGGTCTGACAAAAAGATTGAACATCTGGCACGTCCGCCAGACGCTTAATGTAACAAAATAGATAAAGCAGAAATTTGACCCTTCAAGGTACTTTCAGATAACCCTTTCTCCAGACCCTCCTGGAGAAAAGACAAAATCCTAGAAATCCTAACTCTACTCCAAGAGAAACCTCTGGATTCACACCAATACAGATATTTATGCCATATCTTACAGTCATTTTTTCTAGTCACATGCTTACGAGCCTGAATCATAGTTTCAATAACAGACTCAGAAAACCCATGCTTAGATAATATCAAGTGTACAATCTCCAAGCATAAAAGGATAGAAAGGGTAGATGGCGCTAATAGCTTGGGTAAATATGGTTATAAAATGATCACCAGATATCCCTTTGAATATTTATGTTCAAAATATGGTTTTGTAACTTTAGAGGTAGCCTTCAGGTATGTCGTTCCAAAATTAAACTATATGATAGCAATATTAAATCAGTGCACCTTTCACTTATTCACTATAACCATTAAGATAGACTGGACCAGATTTTTATATAAAATAAACATATACTTTATTCTCCACCAATATGATCAAACAGTTAAATGTCAGACAATTAAAATCTGTTTAAAATGAAACTCATTCATACAACATGCGAACTCGAATCCCTATTAAACTATTTGTATTGTGACTATAAGTGAAATAGCAACAAATCAGATACCTTCTCCTGCGGTATATAGAAACAAAATATATAACAGTGTTTATAAGTTATCTAATAGCAGTTAATCATAAATCTTCTCCTGTGGTATATAGAAACAAAATATAATTGGGTGTTTGCTAATAATAGCGAATCAGAAATCCTTCTCCTGCAATATATAGAATCAAGAGCTATACAATCTTGTGAGAACACATATAATGTGTGGCAAAAATAGTGTGCAAATAGACAAAAATTACATACAGACAAAATTAAAAATAAAAATAGGGATGTCACCAGACAATATTATTATAATTACAATTTAGGCCACTTTCGGAACCGGTTCCTATTGTATCCAAATCAAAGTTTATGTAAACAATGTGAATGTTTAAGTTCTCTCTGTAGAAATCTTCAATATATTAATCAATCTTTCTCATAGGCACCTTTCCAAAAGACAATAGCAAATCCGAGCTTAATCAATGGCTGGGTTAAAATGCTCTGTAATGGCTGGGTAATTGCCTATGAGAAAGATTGATTAATATATTGAAGATTTCTACAGAGAGAACTTAAACATTCACATTGTTTACATAAACTTTGATTTGGATACAATAGGAACCGGTTCCGAAAGTGGCCTAAATTGTAATTATAATAATATCGTCTGGTGACATCCCTATTTTTATTTTTAATTTTGTCTGTATGTAATTTTTGTCTATTTGCACACTATTTTTGCCACACATTATATGTGTTCTCACAAGATTGTATAGCTCTTGATTCTATATATTGCAGGAGAAGGTTTTCTGATTCGCTATTATTAGCAAACACCCAATTATATTTTGTTTCTATATACCACAGGAGAAGATTTATGATTAACTGCTATTAGATAACTTATAAACACTGTTATATATTTTGTTTCTATATACCGCAGGAGAAGGTATCTGATTTGTTGCTATTTCACTTATAGTCACAATACAAATAGTTTAATAGGGATTCGAGTTCGCATGTTGTATGAATGAGTTTCATTTTAAACAGATTTTAATTGTCTGACATTTAACTGTTTGATCATATTGGTGGAGAATAAAGTATATGTTTATTTTATATAAAAATCTGGTCCAGTCTATCTTAATGGTTATAGTGAATAAGTGAAAGGTGCACTGATTTAACATTGCTATCATATAGTTTAATTTTGGAACGACATACCTGAAGGCTACCTCTAAAGTTACAAAACCATATTTTGAACATAAATATTCAAAGGGATATCTGGTGATCATTTTATAACCATATTTACCCAAGCTATTAGTGCCATCTACCCTTTCTATCCTTTTATGTTTGAATTAACTGTCTAGGAAGGAGACAGTATTACTAGATAGGCTTATTTGGGTTTTCAGTCTAGCGCTACACACATTACCTTTATATACAATCTCCAAGCAGTCAGCTTCAGAGAAACGAGATTTGGATGAAGGAAGGGCCCCTGAAGTAGAAGGTCCTTCCTTAACGGAAGTCTCCAAGGAGGAAGAGATGACATCTCCATCAGATCCGCATACCAGATTCTGCGAGGCCACGCTGGAGCAATGAGAATCACTGACACCCTCTCCTGCCTGATTCGAGCAATGACCTGTGGAAGGAGAGCGAATGGGGGAAAAACATACACTAGACTGAAATTCCAAGGAACTGCCAGAGCATCTATCAGCACAGCCTGAGGATCCTTTGACCTCGACCCGTACCTCGGAAGCTTGGCATTCCAACAAGATGCCATGAGATCCAACTCCCGCTGCCCCCACTTGAGAATCAAGCTGGAAAACACCTCCGGGTGAAGCTCCCACTCCCCCGGATGAAAGGTCTGTCTGCTCAGAAAATCCGCTTCCCAATTTTCCACCCCTGGAACATGGATTATAGACAGACAGCAGTTGTGAGCCTCCTCCCACTGAATAATCTTGGCTACCTCTGTCACGGCCAAGGAATTTCAAGTTCCTCCCTGATGATTTATGTAAGCCACCGAGGTTATGTTGTCTGACTGGAACCTGATAAACTGGGCTGAAGCTAACTGAGGCCAGACCAGAAGAGCATTGAAGATTGCCCTCAGTTCTAGGATATTTATGGGAAGAACAGACTCCTCCAAAGTCCATAGATCCTAAGCCTTTAACAAGCCCCAGACTGCTCTCCATCCCAGCAGACTGGCATCCAAGGTCACGATCACCCAGGAAGGTCTGCAAAAGCAAGTTCCCTGGGAGAGGTGATCCTGAGACAACCACCACAGAAGAGAGTCCCTTGATGCCTGATCCAGATCTATTCGTGTTGACAGATGCACATAATCCCCGTTCCATTGACTGAGCATGCATAACTGCAGAGGCCTGAGATGGAACTGAGCAAACGGTATGATGTCCATAGCCGACACCATCAGACCAATGACCTCCATACCCTGACCCACTGACTGGCCTCTGTCAGAACAATCTTCATTGATAGAGAATCTATGATTGTTCCCAAGAATACCACCCTTGTAGCTGGAAACAAGGAACTTTTCCCCAAATTCACCTTCCATCCATGAGAACGCAGAAAAGACAACATCTCCGTGTGGGAGTTTACTTGTTGAAAAGATGGCTCCTAAACCAGAATGTCATCCAGATACGGCGTCACAGCAACACCCCTCAATTGGAGTACTGCCAGTAATGCTCCCAGGACCTTTGAGAAAACCCTGGGAGCTGTTGCAAGACCAAATGTAAGAGCCATAAACTGAAAGTGCCTGTATAGGAAAGCAAATCTCAGAAACTTGTGATGGTCCCTGCGGATGGGAATATGCAGATACGCATCCTTCAGATCTACCGTTGTCATGAGTTGGCCCTCTTGAACCAAGGGAAGAATGCAACGAATAGTCTCCATTTTGAAATACGGAACTCTGAAGAACTTGTTTACTCTCTTGAGGTTTAAAATTGGTCTGAAGGTTCCCTTCATTTTGGGAACCACGAACAGATTGGAATAGAATCCAAGACCCTGCTCCTGTATTGGAACAGGAACTATCACTCCCATGTTGGAAAGATCCTGAACACAACGTAAGAACACCTCTCTCTTTATCTGGTCTACAGATAACCTGGAGAAAAGGAACCTGCCCCTGGGAGGAAAAGCCTTGAGCTCTAACTTGTATCCCTGGGACACAATGTCCACCGCCCAAGGATCCAGGACATCCCAAACCCAAGCCTGTGCGAAAAAAGAAAGTCTGTCCCCCACAAGATCCATTCCCGGATCGGGGGCAGACCCTTCATGCCGACTTTGAATCAGAAACGGGCTTCTTAGATTGCTTCCCCTTGGTCCATGACTGATTGGACTTACTGGAGGACTTAGACTGTTCCTGCTTAAAGAGGAGTGGGAAGGCTTACCGGAAAAGTTTCAAGAGGAACGAAAATAACTCTGACGGCCCTTCTGCTTATCCCTCTTATCTTGAGGGAGAGAATGCCCCTTTCCTCCCGTAATATCAGAAATAATCTCAGCTAAATCCGGACCAAACAGGGTCTTACCCTTGTAAGGAATCGGCCAAAGCTTAGACTTAAAGGGCACATTCGCAGACCAGGACTTCAACCATAAGGCTCTGCGCGCCAGAACAGCAAAGCCAGAAATCTTTGCTCCCAACTTGATGACCTATAGAGAAGCATCCGTAATAAAGGAATTGGCCAATTTAAGAGCCTTAATCCTATCCTGGATTTCCTCAAGAGAAGTATCTGACTGAATAGAATCAGACAACGCAACAAACCAGTATGCTGCCGCGCTGGTGACAGTAGCAATACACACCGCAGGCTGCCATTGCAACCCCTGGTGAACATACATCCTTTTAAGTAACCCTTCCAACTTCTTATCCATAGGATCCTTAAAGGAACAGCTATCCTCAATGGGAATAGTGGTCCTCTTAGCCAAGGTGGAAATTGCTCCTTCGGAACCGTCTGCCAAAACTCCTTGATAGAATCAGCAATTGGAAACATCTTCTTGAAAATTGGAGAAGGGGAAAAAGGAATCCCAGGCTTCTCCCACTCCCGTGCAATAATCTCTGAAGCATGGTCTGGAACAGGAAATACCTCCACCGCAGAAGGTACATCAAAATACTTATTCAACTTACTAGCCTTCTTAGGAGTGATTACGACAGTCATGACAGAGTCGTCCAAAGTAGCCAAAACCTCCTTAAGCAACAAACGGTGGTGTTCTAGCTTAAACCTGAAGGATACAACTTCAGCATCAGAAGAAGGAATCACATTGTCAGAGTCAGAGATTTCACCCTCAGACGCTATAGAAGTATCTTCCTCCTCAGACTTATGGGAAGAAACATTCTACATAGCCACAACTGAATCAGAAACCTTACTCACTGAATCCCTATACTTCCTCTTACGCTTCCCTTGCAGCATAGGGAAAGCAGACAGAGCCTCAAAAACCGCCGAAGATATGTGGGTAGCCATGTCTTGCAAGGTAATTCCAACCGGAGTGCGAGAGGAAACGCAGGGCACTGCATGTGAAGACGACAAGGTTTGGGACACCTGAGGAGAAAGCTGCGGCATAGCCTGAACAGGAGCCCCCTGAAAAGCATCCGCCCTAGAAAATTAATGTAAAAAAAATGCTACTGTCCCTTTAAAATTTAAAGTAATGTTTTATATTTTTTGAAGAGCAACGTCTTTAAATAATAAACTTAGGCAACCTCTACACCTCAGCAAGCCTTGCTGAGGTGCCTACCTGACCTGCAGGCTAACGTCCCAGTGCCCTGCACAACTGCCCTACAATATCCTGTTCACCTAACAGGAGAATGTAAAACCATGTCCTATATATAAAACCGTATTAACTGTTAAAGTGACATTTTTTCTTTCTCATAGAAGATAAACTCAGCACTTACCTTAAAACAAATCTGCCCGGCAAAAGGGCAGATCCCAAATGCTTAAAAGCCACCACTGCTCTACTGAAGAGACTGACATGGACTACGGCTAAACCCCAGAAAAAGATCAGAGCAAACCTGCTCTGCTTTAAAAATAAACTCTTGATTGAAGAAATTCTTTCAGACACCTAAACTTTACCACCTCCTTGCAACTGTTACAGGCAAAGAGAATGACTGGGGTTTGTAGGTAGGGAAGTGATTTTTATCAGCTTTGCTGTGGTGACCTTTGCCTCCTCCTGCTGGTAAGGGGTGATATTCCCAACAGTAATTATGATGACCCGTGGACTCACAGTGTCATTAGAAAGAAAAGGCAATTCCTAGCTTTAAATGTTTTGTCCTCTTGAATGAACTTGTAAATAGTGTTGTTTGATACATAGCACCTATAAGTCACAGAATTTATTAGATGAAGGCTTAATAAATATTTAAAGTGGTTGCAATAATAATAATAATAATAATAATAATAATAATAATAATAATTATTATAATTATAATTATATTAGTGCCAGCGGAACACATACACCCTAACATATTGACTCTGCACTTACTCAATGCCACTCACCCATTACCCGTTCACACTTTGTTTACTCACCCTCCCAGCTGATGGTAGCTCTATTAATTGTTAGTACAGATTCATTTTTTCCAATTTTTTTGTAGAAGGCGGTATCAATTCCTGCTTTTGTATTGCCGTTTGTAATTTCCCAAATGATATCCTCGTTATTGTTTGTATTACTTATGCAATTTAGGGATATTGACATCCCGTCTGAAACATTGAGATTCTTCTGAAGTATTTCCAATTGTGCTGGAGAAAAAAAAAAAAAGAATGAACGTCTAATAGCAATAGAATTATTCAGCATACACATTCTTAGCCCAAACTTAAGGCCCAATTAAAAAGGACAAAACACAGCAATAAGAAAATGCTTTTATGCTTTAGAATAGTGTTTTTCAACCCCAGTCATCAGGACCCTTAATAAGGCCATATATTCATTATATCTTAACTAGAGCACAGGTGAAATAATCATCTGATGGGTGAGAGCAGGTTAGTAACCATGGTTACTGATCAGATGATTATATCACATGTGCTCTAGTTAAGATATAATGAATATCTGGCCTGTTAAGGGTCCTGAGAACTGGAGTTGAGAAACACTGCTTTAGAATATTCTTATTATAATATTACTTTCTATATACAAATGTGTTACCTCTGTAAAGTGAGTGAAGACACAGTTAAATAAAAAATAAACTCATGATCCAGATAGAGCATACAATTTTAAATAACTTTCTAATGTACTTCTAGTAAATAATTTGCTTTTGTCCTATTGGCATCCTTTGTTGAAAAGCATATCTAGGAAGGCTCAGGAGCAGCGGTGCACTACTGTGACCTAGCTGATGGGTGGCTGCACATAAATGCAGTGTCATTGGCATTGCTGATCCTTTAACAAAGAATAGAATAGGAATGAGCAAATCTCATAATAGAAGTAAATTAGAAAGTCGTTTACAACTGTATGCTCCCTTTACTTATAATGGATAGCACAGAGAGCACTATTAGTACACCCATTGCGCTCTTATTCTACATTATAATCAAGCACAATATAAAAAAAACACTGTAAAATTTAGTGTGTTCTAAGACCTGAAGTAAACTATTTTTATTTGTTATTTTTTATTGTTAACCCCTTAAGGACTGGTAATTTCAGAGAAAAAAAGCAAAACATGCACATTTTAGCATTTTTGCCATCACTCCATTTAAACTGTTTTTTTTTTTTTATATACCCATTAATAAAAAATATATATATATATATATATATATATATATATATATATATATATATATATATATATATATATATATATATATATATATATACATACACACACACATATATATATATATATACACACACACACACGCACACACATACATACACTGTATATATGTTATCAAACCTGTCCTCAGGCCTCCCAAAGAGGTCAGTTTTTCAGGATTACCTTGGATAAAAGCAGGTAAAATAACAATCTAGATTAAGAGTCTTGCGTTAGCCTTAAAAAGCAGCGTTGAAAGGTCCCAACGCTGCTTTTTAACGCCCGCTGGTATTACGAGTCTGACAGGTACAGGTGTACCGCTTACTTTTTTCCTGCGACTCGAGCATACCGCAAATCCCCTTACGTCAATTGCGTATCCTATCTTTTTAATGGGATTTTCTTAACGCCGGTATTACGAGTCTTGGAAAAAGTGAGCGGTACAGACTCTCCTGTCAAGACTGATACCGCATTTAAAAGTCAGTAGTTAAGAGTTTTATGGGCTAACACCGTAACATAAAACTAAAGTGCTAAAAAGTACACTAACACCCATAAACTACCTATTAACCCCTAAACCGAGGCCCCCTGCACATCGCAAACACTTGAATAAATTTTTTAACCCCTAATCTGCCGACCGGACATCGCCGCCACTGTAATAAATATATTAACCCCTAAACCACCGCACTCCCGCCTTGCAAACACTAGTTACATTTTATTAACCCCTAATCTGCCGTCCCTAACATCGCCGACACCTACCTACATTTATTAACCCCTAATCTGCTGCCCACAACGTCGCCACCACTATATTAAATGTATTAACCCCTAAATCTAAGTCTAACCCTAAAAAAAAACCCTAAAAATAAAATAACTAAATTAACTAAATTAGTCCTATTTAAAACTAAATACTTACCTATAAAATAAACCCTAAGATAGCTACAATATAACTAATAATTACATTGTAGCTATTTTAGGATTTATTTTTATTTTACACGCAACTTTGTATTTATTTTAACTAGGTAGACTAGTTACTAAATAGTTATGAACTATTTAATAACTATCTAGCTAAAATAAGTACAAATTTACATGTAAAATAAACCCTAACCTAAGTTACAATTATACCTAACACTACACTAAATTAAATTAAACTAATTACAATTAAATAAAATAAACTAAAGTACCAACCCCCCCCACTAAATTACAAAAAATAATAAAATTACAAGAATTTTAAAATAATTACACCTACTCTAATCCCCCTAATAAAATAAAAAAGCCCCCCAAAATAAAAAAGCCCTACCCTATACTTAATTACAAATAGCCCTTAAAAGGGCCTTTTGCGGGGCATTGCCCCAAAGCAATCAGCTCTTTTACCTGTAAAAAAAAATTACAATACCCCCCAACATTAAAACCCACCACCCACACACCCAACCCTACTCTAAAACCCACCCAATCCCCCCTTAATAAAACCTAACACTACCCCCTTGAAGATCACCCTACCTTGAGACGTCTTCACCCAACCGGGCAGAAGTGGATCTCCAGACGGCCAGAAGTCTTCATCCGACCCGGGCAGAAGAGGACCTCCAGAGAGGCAGAAGTCTTCATCCAGACGGCATCTTCCATCTTCATCCATCCGGAGCGGAGTGGGTCCATCTTCAAGCTAGCCGACGCGGAGCATCCTCTTCCAACGACATCCAACTGAAGAATGAAGGTTCCTTTAAATGACGTTATCCAAGATGGCGTCCCTTGAATTCCGATTGGCTGATAGGATTCTGATTGGAACAGCCAATAGAATGCGAGCTCAATCCTATTGGCTGATTGCATCTGCCAATAGGATTTTTCCTACCTTAATTCCGATTGGCTGATAGAATCCTATCAGCCAATTGGAATTCAAGGGACGCCATCTTGGATGACTTCATTTAAAGGAACCTTCATTCTTCAGTTGGATGTTGTTGGAAGAGGATGCTCCGCGTCGGCTGGCTTGAAGATGGTCAGCTCCGCTCCGGATCGATGAAGATAGAAGATGCCGTCTGGATTAAGACTTCTTCTGCCTGGATCGGATGAAGACTTCTCGCCGTCTGGAAGTCCACTTCTGCCCGGTTGGGTGAAGACGTCTCAAGGTAGGGTGATCTTCAAGGGGGTAGTGTTAGGTTTTATTAAGGGGGGAATTAGGTGGGATTTAGAGTAGTGTTGGGTGTGTGGGTTGTAATGTTGGGGGGGGGTATTGTCTTTTTTTTTCTTTTTTTTTTACAGGTAATAGAGCTGATTACTTTGGGGCAATGCCCCGCAAAAGGCCCTTTAAAGGGCTATTTGTAATTTAGTGTAGGGTAGGGATTTTTATTATTTTGGGGGGCTTTTTTATTTTATTAGGGGGATTAGATTTTGTGTAATTAGTTTAAAAAAATATTTTATTATTTTCTGTAATTTAGTGGGGGGTTTTCGTACTTTATTTAATTGTAATTATTTGTAGCTCGTTTAGGTAATTAATTTAATTATAGTGTAGTGTTAGGTGTAATTGTAACTTAGGTTAGAGTTTATTTTACAGGTAAATATGTAATTATTTTAACTAGGAAGTTATTAAATAGTTAATAACTATTTAATAACTATTGTACCTAGTTAAAATAAATACAAACTTGCCTGTAAAATAAAAATAAATCCTAAAATGGCTACAATCTAACTATTAGTTATATTGTAGCTATTTTAGGGTTTATTTTATAGGTAAGTATTTAGTTTTAAATAGGAATAATTTATTTAATTGTATTAATTTTATTTAGATTTATTTAAATTATATTTAAAGGGACACTAAACCCACATTTTTTCTTTCATGATTCATGATAGAGCATGCAATTTTAAGCAACTTTCTAATTTACTTCTATTATCAATTTTTCTTCGTTCTCTTGCTACCTTTATTTGAAAAAGAAGGCATCTAAGCTAAGAAGCCATACAATTATTGGTTTAGTACCCTGGACAGCACTTTTTATTGGTTCTGTCCAATCAGCAAGGACAACCCAGGTTGTTCGCCAAAAATGGGCCGGCATCTAAACTTACATTCTTGCTTTTCAAATAAAGATACTAAGAGAATGAAGAAAAATTGATAATAGGAGTAAATTAGAAAGTTGCTTAAAATTGCATGCTCTATCTGAATCATGAAAGAACAAATTTGGGTTCAGTGTCCCTTTAAGTTAGGGGGTGTTAGGGTTAGACAGATTTAGGGGTTAATAACTTTATTATAGTGGCTGCGACGTTTGCGGCGGCGGCAGATTATGGGTTAATAAATGTAGTTAGGTGGCGGCGACATTGTGGGCGGCAGAGTAGGGGTTAAGAAATAAAAAGTAGGTGGCGGCGATGTTGGGGACGGCAGATTAGGGGTTAATAACTATAATGTAGGTGGCAGCGGTGTCCAGAGCGGCAGATTAGGGGTCAATAATAAAATGCAGGTGTCGGCGATGTCGGGGGCGTCAGATTAGGGGTTAATAAGTGTAAGATTAGGGGTGTTTAGACTCGGGGTTCATGTTAGGTGTAGACATAAAAAGTATTTTCCCATAGGAATCAATGGGGCTGCGTTAGGAGCTGAACGCTGCTTTTTTGCAGATGTTAGGTCTTTTTTCATCCGAATCTGCCCCATTGATTCCACTTTTTTCCAGGTTACCGCTACCGTAAGCAGCGTTGGTATTGAGGTGAGATGTGAAGCTAAATTCTGCTCTGTGTTACCTTTTTGCGGCTAACGCCGGGTTTAAAAAAAAACTTAATACCAGCGTTACTTTAGGTGAGCGGTGAGGGAAAACTGTGCGTCAACACCGCACCCCTGTTACCGCAAAACTCGTAATCTAGGTGTATGTTTACTAATCAGCTTATTATTTCACCTGTGCTCTAGTTCAGATATCTTCAAAATCTTGCCGGTTAGGGAGGCCAGAGGACAGGTTTGAAAAATAGTGATCTAGGCCCATTTTGCCCCCTTTTCCCTACCAAATTCAATCATATCATGAAAACATTTTTTTGTTTACAAACTTTTGGTTTCTCACTGAAATTATTTACACACCATTTATGCAGTCATAACACAAATGGTTGTAAAAGCTTCTCTGTGATCACCACCATATTAGGAACTCGCAGACAGTTTGCCAGTAAGACGATTTGGGCTTTTTTTAAATTAATTTTATTTTTTATTTTCACTGATCCCTCCCAAATATATCTCTAACCCCCCCCCCCCCCCCCACACACACACACACACACTAGATTGCACCATCTTAGGTTCTAACAGCTGTGTATAACAAAACCGGAGTTCCAAGTTCGCCTGATCAATGGAAATCATTAATAAAACCAAACCAAAGTAGGAAAAAGCTTTTTAAAACATTTTCAAATATTTAGTAGGTGACCGTCAATTTCAACTAGATATTTTACATACGCATTAGTTTAAATGTCACTTGCACATCTATAGATCGGACTGCTCCTGCCCCAGAATCACATGTATATTTGTAGATTATTGGTCCTGCGGTTATAGGTGCTGTACATTGGTCTGCAGAGGCATTGATTGAATAGGTGACACAGTTCCCATTTTTTTCTGATACACCTGCAATTAAAAAGGTATTGCAAACAATTAATACTTTAAACTTTACATAGATACCAAAATAAATAAATACAACTTCAAACATTTATTTTTTATATTACTTTTCTTGTGTTGTCAGAAGGTATCTTGCAACAACGTGTTCTTAAAACAGCAAGAAGAACATTTTAAATGGCTGGGGTGGATTGGTGACTGGACCAAAAGGCAAGCACAGCTCAGTAGCTCATGGAGAAGATATATAATCCCAGCATACTATTCAAATGGCATATTTAAAGGGACAGTCTACAATAAAACTGTTTACTACCCATTTCCCAGCTTTGCACAACCAACATTGTTATATTAATATACTTTATAACATTTAAATCTCTAAATGTCTGCCTGTTTCTTAGCCACTAAAGACAGCCTCTTGTCACATGTTTTTATTAGATTTTAACAACAGGAGACTGCTAGTTCATGTGGGCCATATAGATAACAATGTGTTTACGCTCACAGAGTTATTTAAGATTTAGCACAACACAGTACTAAATGCCAGTCAATAGATAATAAATAAAAAGTCATGTGATCAGGGGGCTGTCATAAGATGCTTAGATACTAGGTAATCAGAGGTATATTAATATAACTGTGTTGGTTATGTAAAACTGGGGAATGGATAATAAAGGGTTTATCTATCTTTTAAAACAATACAACTTTTATTGTAGACTATCCTTTTAATATATGAACATGTGGCAAAGTATTTGTTTCCTCTATTTTTCTTCTTACAGTGGTACAGCCAATAAGAAATGAACGGTTTGCATCTAGACATAAATAGCACTGCTGCCATTTTCCCTGGCTTCTTTTGGCTCCAGAAGGTACTAAAGATTATTCCAATCCATTCCCTCTAAGGACTAATTCGCTGCTTACAATAGTCTCACCAAAGGTTATGCGGAAACTAGTGTCTTCATACCGTAGGTGACTTCTGTGATGGTGCCTCCTTAATTCCTTATCAGAGGCTTCTAAGAACTGCCCTCCTCCTTCATAAACTGCTCTCATAAAGGGAACCCAATATTTTCCTTGCATGATTCAGATAGAGCATACAATTTTAAACCAACTCTTCAATTTACTTCTATTTTATAATTTGCTTCATTCTCTTGGTATCCTGGATTGAAGAAGCTGCAATGCACTATTAGGAGCTATCTGAACACATTATTCAGCCAATTACAAGAGGCATACATGTGCAGCAAGTAAATTGGAAAAGGTATTTAAAATCACTTGCTCTATCTGAATAAAGTAAGAAAAAAAAAACTGGATTTCATGTCCATTTAAGGATAAGGGTTTTCCCATGAAATCTGTTGGAATCACAATGGCAATCAGGTTGTCAGCTACTGAAACCCAATAGAAATGTTTTTTTTTTTAACCCTATCTTATAATCTTGTGAAAAGAAATAAAGATGTGGGAAAGGGAATGGGTAGCATATTCAGAAGGTAAAAAAAAATGGCACAAGGCCATCAAAACTACTAGAGCAGCCATACTTTGTGTTACCTTGTATGAGCTATATAGTACTATAATCTGTGGGAAGATGGGCTCAACAATGCACATTAAACCTCTCTGGGCCAAGACAATTAAAATTGTGTAACTTCATTCAGCTCCCAGACTAAAATTGGGCTTCTGCATTTCTCTATTTAAAAGCTCCTCAAGAGCAAGTGACATCTCTGTGTATATACTGATGACTACAAATATTATCTATTACTACAAACTAGAAAGTAGTAACTGATGTTCAAGATTACGTGAGAGATATGGAAGAATATGTCCTAGAATAAAACCAAAACCTTTTTCTGTGGTGTTTGGGAGCCTTAGTTCTCCTTTGGTCCTAATCATTGATATGTAGGCTTATGATACTTTTGTACTTTGTAGGCTTCTCCTACTTCCTAAACTTTTTTTCGATCTTCTGTAACTTATCTCTTTGCTCAGTTCTTCTAGTTTGGGCTCTAATTATATATCGTTATTTTCCTCTTATTCTGAGCATTCTTCTTTCGTGCCTTGGACTCAAGGGGGTAGATTTAGCATACCCTGGGCAGACATGATTTGCTATAGCGAATCATGTCCACCCTGCATCGCTAAATGCTGACAGCATACAGTGTTGGCATTTAACATTGCGCAAGCATTTCTGATGGGTGTGTCAATCATCCCGATCATATCTGAACACGTTTTTATACATCTTTATTTTACCAAGCATAAAATGTTTGCTATATTTCTATGTTGGATGGTTACTTCTGTAGTATATTGGTTACTTCAATTAAAAAACAAAAAAACAAAAACATATGTATTGCTTTAAAAGAAATAAAAAAATCCAAAAAAACAAAAATCATGCTTACCTGATAATTTAATTTTCTTCTGAAGGGAAGAGTCCACAGCTGCAAAAATTACTTTTGGGAATACAGAACCTGGCCACCAGAAGGAGGCAAAGACACCCCAGCCAAAGGCTTAAATACCTCCCCTACTTCACTCATCCCCCAGTCATTCTGTCAAGGGAACAAGGAACAGTAGGAGACCCCCCTTCAGAAGAAAATTAAATTATCAGCATAATTTATGTTTTTCTTCTTAAAAGGGAAAGTCCACAGCTGCATTCATTACTTTTGGGAAAACAATACCCAAGCTAGAGGACACTAAATGCAACAACGGGTGGGTACAAAAGGCAGCCCCTTCGACGGGCACCACAGGCTGAATTACTCAACACCCTAAGATTTAAGTACAAATGACACGGGTGAAAACCCGAGCCCAGATAACTGCACATTAGTTACACCGCCGGCAAAGCCGAACTAAAAACCACTCAGACCTAGAGTCCGTCAAGTCCAAACAACCTCAGAGGCGCCTGCCCCACGGGACATGACTCCCAAGAAGGTACCTGATCAGACAAGGACCACATCCATCCCTCGAAAAGGAGTCCAGGAAAAATCCAAAGGAACCTTTCCCACTCAACACCTATATAACAACCCATGGTTGTCTGACAATAGCAATGCCCAGGGGGACGGACCCCCCAGAAACACAAGGATCGGAGAAAAAAAAAAAAAAAAAAAAAAAAAAGATCCATACACAGGGAAACATGTCCCAAAAGGACTCGAGGAACACCCTCATATTCATGATCCTGTACCCTACCCTTAGGTACACCAGGAAAAACCATGAGTCCCCCGTTGCTCCATAACACATCTAGACCAGCAGGCTAGACAGGCAGAGAAAGCAGAAACAGGATAACTATCCCAGCAGCTAGGAGTTCTCCAAAAGAACCTCAAACCGCCTGAACAGGAACTCTCAATGACCAGCTTCCATAAGGAAGGCTGACTCAACATTGCTAACCCAAACCACCTAAAAAGGTGCTTCAAAGCTTGGTAGCATCCAGACAAGTACATGGTAGCTGGTTACACCATTACAGTGCAAATAGCTGTAGATAGTTCTAACTGCAAACCTTCCAAGGGCTTACAGCCCACCGAATAGCGGCTCCAAGGAGCACCCCTTTCGGCATCAGACGCCAGTAGAGAAGAGGAGAAAATCCAAAGTCCTCCCTCAAAAGAGAAGACCAACACTAAGAAAATGGTCAACACCGCAGAGAGTAACTGATTCCCAACCTTCCCTCCAGGATAACAGCCCCAGCCCAAAGGCTAGTCAAAAGACCAAAGACAAAGTCCCAGACTTCTGGAAGAGAAAGGAAGGATCAAAGAGGAACAGTCCCCGGTTAGACCACTGCTACAAACAGCATGCTACCGTGAGGCAGGATAGACATTGTGCTCGAGTACGAGACCCCCCAACATGCTGTTCTCGGAAAAAAAGTAACACTTCCCAAGGGAAGAAGGCCCTCAAACCCTCAGCATCCATATATCAGATCTAACATGTAGCAGAAACCCCAAAGGGAGCAAACCCTCAGCCTTTCACTGCAGAAATGGAGGAACCAGACACTACATTGCAGCGCACCTTCCAGGATCCTGAAAATCAAGAAGGGAAAAAAAACCTCAAGAACCAAGGACCCACAGGACTCCACAGATACTGAGGTAACTCTGAACCCGGAGAACCCAATCCCCACTCTAGAGGAGAAGGGAAAGAAAACAGAAAAAACCCTACCATAGAGGTGAGACCCCTCAGCCATATCACCAACCTAGTTGAAAGACACCTGGAGTCTACTAAAGGAGGTGCATTTAGGAGCATCCTAAATGCACCAGAAGACCAGTAGGGACCCGTCAGAAGGACCTAAAGCCTAATCCACAGTCACAGTCCTGAACTGCTCAAGGACCAAGAAGAAACGTCTTAAAGGATCGTTAACTGAACTAGAAAACATAATTCTAATATTCAACAAGTGTGCAACTCCCAAGAGAGTGCCCACACAACCACTAGTCACAAGTATCGGTTCCAGAGAAGAACGTTCATAAAACAAATCTAACAGACATGAATTTAAGGAAAACAAATTAAACACATCCATCCAGATCAAAAGAAAATGAAGGCAGCACCCATTGGGTGAACGCCCAAGGTGAATGAAAACGAAAACAGGACCAGCCGATTAGTAGCCCTATTCACCCAAGCTCAGAACTGGAACCGAAAACAAAGAAAAAATTAAAACGGAGACGTTAAGGAGATTGGCTTTATCCCCATACGTCATATCCATTTTGCCATCAAGCTTTTAAGGCCTCAGATCCCTCAGCCCACTAGGACTGGGATCCTCTAACATTGCCAAAACATGTCTTAAAAGAACCCAAAGGCGAGCCAGCCTATAACGGAAGGCAAAATAATCCCTCGCCGGATCTACTGAAGACCCCGGCCCTGAGATTGGGGCCCCTGAAGCCTCAGGGGCCAAGGCTTCCCCCAGAAGGCCGAACTGAATTGGGCGATCCCACGTTCGTCGGGCCTTGGTTAACAGAGCATGGACAGTATTGTAGAAATACTTCACTTGGGAGATATAAAATCAGTCAGCGCCATAGAATGGCTATGCGGAACTGTGCCGTAACCTCAGGCGGGAACATGCCACTCTCCGGAGAAGGAGTAAAGGCCATAGGGACACCTGCGTGCATAGTCAGGAAAGGGTCTTGGGCACACGCCTCATGGGTCATGGAAACTGCAGATGCGGATGGCTCAACGCACTCTAAGCTCCCAGATTCAGGAGAAGAGAGTACTCTAGAACAGCAATCGGAACTTAACTGATGGGCATTGATTACCCGGGCCATTTCATATTCATCACAAGACGCATACTCCGAATCGAAGGCACCCATGTCTCGCATATCAGAATCCTCCATAATCTTGGGATTACAAAAATGACAAAAACTAACTGGCACCCCTTGACACCCCCAATGGCTGGGGCACTCACCACCTCCTGTGAACAAGACAACCCACGAGTAAGACTCTCTCGGTCTCACACAGTCAGCATACGGAAGTGAAAAACAATGTAACCACACCAGTCATGAGGTTCACCGTGCTAGTCCCAAAAAGGGCGCGCAATCTTGAGAGATTGAGTCATTAAAAAAAGGCTGTTATGTTCCGTAAAGGCCATGAGCCTAAGTATATCTACCCATTGCAGATAGAACCATATAACAAACATGATTATAGTCCCCCCTGTTCAATAACCCCTCTCAGGAGATATTAACCCATGATTCCTTATTAAGATAAAAGGAGTCCCACTGGGACCCTACCTTGTTTCGTCAACAATACATTCTCATATTAAAATAAAATGAAACAATCTTACCAGAATCTACGCCGTGGAACAGGAACACGGCCCTTCAAGTGTGACAGAGAGTAGCCTCGCTTCTGACATGGAATTGAGTGAAGAAAGGTAGGCAGCGAAACTCGTCAACGCCGATTACCAAGGAGCTGTTAATATGAGTCGGGATGGGTTTGCAGGAAAACTCTCCCTGCATCTCTGGACTCTAACCTTCATCCATGCTCTCACTGAGAGGCTGACAGGATTACTTAAAACTCCAGTCCCATTGTGAAGAGTACTACCCTCCAAAAGAGACTATCTTGAACTTCTGACACTTCTCTGCCAACCTCCTGTGACGAAAGGCAAAAAAATGACTGGGGGATGAGGGAAATGGGGAAGGTATTTAAGCCTTTGGCTGGGGTGTCTTTGCCTCCTCCTGGTGGCCAGGTTCTGTATTCCCAAAAGTAATGAAAGCAGCTGTGGACTCTTCCCTTTTAAGAAGAAAAACAATTTATGCTTACCTGATATATTTATTTCTCTTGTGATGTATCGAGTCCACAGATTCATCCTTACTTGTGGGGTATTCTCCTCCCCTACAGGAAGTGGCAGAGAGAGCACCCACAGCAGAGCTGCCTATATAGCTCCCCCCTTAGCTCCACCCCCCAGTCATTCGACCAAAGGCTAGGAAGAAAAAGGAGAAACTATAGGATGCAGTGGTGACTGAAAGTTTAAAAATAAAAATATATATACCTGTTTTAATAAACAGGGCTGGCCGTGGACTCGATACATCACAAGAGAAATAAATTTATCAGGTAAGCATAAATTATGTTTTCTCTTGTAAGATGTATCGAGTCCACGGATTCATCCTTACTTGTGGGATACTAATACCAAAGCTTTAGGACACGGATGAAGGGAGGGACAAGACAGGGACCTTAAACTGAAGGCACCACTGCTTGTAGAACCTTTCTCCCAAAAATAGCCTCCGAAGAAACAAAAGTATCAAATTTGTAAAATTTGGAAAAAGTATGAAGCGAAGACCAAGTCGCCGCATTACAAATCTGTTCAACAGAAGCCTAATTTTTAAAAGCCATGTGGAAGCCACAGCTCTAGTAGAATGAGCAGTAATTCTTTCAGGAGGCTGCTGTCCAGCAGTCTCATAGGCCAAACGGATAATGCTTTTCAGCCAAAAGGAAAGAGGTAGCCGTAGCCTTTTGACCTCTCCGCTTACCAGAAAAAACAACAAACAATGAAGATGTTTGACAGAAAACTTTAGTTGCTTATAAGTAGAACTTTAAAGCACGAACCACATCAAGATTGTGCAACAGACGTACCTTCTTTGAAGGATTAGGACACAGTGAAGGAACAACAATCTCTTGATTGATATTCCTGTTAGAACCAACCTTAGGGAGGAACCCAGGTTTGGTACGCAAAAACCACCTTATCTGCATGGAAAATAAGATAAGGGGAATCACACTGTAAAACATATAGCTCAGAAACTCTTCGAGCCGAAGAGATAGCTACTAAAAACAAAACTTTCCAAGATAGAAGCTTAATATCCAGGGAATGCATAGGTTCAAACGGAACCCCTTGAAGAACTTTAAGAACTAAATTTAGGCTCCATGGCGGAGCAACAGGTTTAAATACAGGCTTGATTCTGACCAAAGCCTGACTAAATGCTCGAACGTCTGGGACACCTGCCAGAAGTTTGTGTAGAAGAATAGACAAAGCAGATATTTGTCCTTATAAAGAACTAGCTGATAATCCCTTCTCCAAACCTTCTTGGAGAAAAGACAATATTCTAGGAATCCTAAACTTACTCCATGAGTAACCTTTGGATTCACACCAATAAAGATATTTGCGCCAAATCTTATGATAGATTTTCCTGGTGACAGGCTTTCTAGCCTGAATCAGGGTATCAATGACCGACTCAGAGAAACCACGCTTTGATAGAATCAGGCGTTCAATCGCCAAGCAGTCAGGCACAGAGAAATTAGATTTGGATGCGTGAACAGACCTTGGATTAGAAGGTCCCGCCTCATTGGCAGAGATCATGGTAGAACCAAGGACATGTCCACTAGGTCTGCATACCAAGTCCTGCGTGGCCACGCAGGTGCTATCAGAATCACTGAAGCTCTCTCCTGCTTTATTCTGGCAACCAGACGTAGAAGGAGAGGAAATACATAGGCCAGATTGAAGGACCAAGGCACTGCAAGAGCATCTATCAGTACCACCTTGGGATCCCGGGACCTGGACCCATAACAAGGAAGTTTGGCATTCTGACGGGACGCCATCAGATCCAATTCTGGTGTGCCCCATAGCTGAATCAGCTGGGCAAATACCTCCGGATGGAGTTCCCACTCCCTCAGATGAAAAGTCTAACGACTTAGGAAATTCGCCTCCCAGTTCACTACTCCTGGGATGTGGATTGCTGAGAGATGGCAAGAGTGATCCTCTTCCCATCGGATTATTTTGGTTACCTCCATCATCGCTAGAGAACTCCTTGTTCCTCCTTGATGATTTATAGAAGCTACAGTCGTGATGTTGTCCGACTGAAACCTGATGAATTTGGCCGCAGCAAGCTGAGGCCATGCCTGAAGCGCATTGAATATCATTCTCAGATCTAGAATATTTATCGGGAGAAGAGATTCCTCGCGAGACCATAAGCCCTGTGCTTTCAGGGAGTTCCAGACTGCACCCCAGCCTAGCAGGCTGGCATCTGTCATTACAATGAGCCACTCTGGCCTGCGGAAACACATTCCCTGAGACAAGTGGTCCTGAGACAACCACCAGAAAAGAGAATCTCTGGTCTCCTGGTCCAGATGCAGTTGAGGAGACAAATCTGTATAATCCCCATTCCACTGTTTGAGCATGCACAGTTGCAGTGGTCTGAGGTGTAGGCGGGCAAAAGGAACTATGTCCATTGCCGCTACCATGAGTCTGAAGTTTTGAATTTCTGACCTCCGTCATAAATAATTTTCATTTCTACCGAGTCTATCAGAGTCCCTAGGAAGGAAACTCTTATAAGAGGGAAGAGAGAACTCTTTATGTTCACCGTCCACCCGTGAGATTTCAGAAAAGCCAACACAATGTCCGTGTGAGACTTGGATAACTGGAAAGTTGACGCCTGAATTAAGAAAAGGCGCCACTGCTATGCCCCGTGGTCTTATAACCGCCAGAAGGGACCCTAGCACCCTTGTGAAAATTCTGTGAATAGGGATGTGTAGCTACGCATCCTTTAAGTCCACAGTGGTCATATATTGACCCCCCTGGATCAGAGGTAGAATAGACCGAAAAGTCTCCATCTTGAATGATGGGACTTTGAGGAACTTGTTTAGAATTTAGAGATCCAAGATTGATCTGAAAGTTCAATCTTTTTTGGAAACCACAAACAGGTTTGAGTAAAATCCTAGCCCCTGTTCCTCTTTTGGGACTGGGCGGATCACCCCCATGGTATGTAGGTCTTCTACACAGCGTAAGAACGCCTCTCTCTTTGTCTGGTTTACAGACAATCGAGAGATATGAAAAGTCCCCCTTGGAAGAGAGCCTTTGAACTCCAGAAAATATCCCTGGGACACAATTTCTAAAGCCCAGGGATCGTGAACATCTCTTGCCTGAGCAAAGAGAGAGAGTCTGCCCTCTACTAGATCCTGTCCTGGAACGGGGGCTACCCCTTCATGCTGTCTTAGAGGCAGCTGCAGGCTTCTTGGCCTGTTTACCCTTGTTCCAAGCCTGGTTAGGTCTCCAGACTGACTTGGACTTGGCAAAATTCCCCTCTTGCTTTGCAACAGAGGAAGCTGAAGCGGGACCACTCTTGAAATTCTGAAAGGAACGAAAATTATTTTGTTTGGTCCTCATCTTATTTGATCTATCCTGAGGGAGGGCATGACCTTTCCCTCCAGTGATGTCTGAAATAATCTCTTTCAATACAGGCCCAAATAGGGTCTTTCCCTTGAAAGGGATGTTCAAAAGCTTAGTTTTAGATGACACATCAGCAGACCAGGATTTAAGCCATAACGCCCTGCGTGCTAAAATGGCAAAACCTGAATTCTTTGCCGCTAATTTAGCCAGTTGAAAAGCAGCATCTGTAATAAAAGAATTAGCCAATTTAAGGGCCTTAATTCTGTCCAAAATTTCTTCTAATGGAGTCTCCATCTGAAGAGCCTCTTCTAGAGCCTCAAACCAGAAAGCAGCTGCAGAAGTTGCAGGAACAATGCACACAATAGGTTGAAGAAGAAAACCTTGATGAACAAAAATTTTCTTCAGGAGACCCTCTAATTTTTATCCATAGGATCTTTGAAAGCACAACTGACTTCAATAGTTATAGTTGTATGCTTAGACAGAGTAGAAATAGCTCCCTCCACCTTAGGAACTGTTTGCCACAAGTCCCGCATGGTGTCAGATATGGGAAACATTTTCTTAAAAACAGGAGGGGGAATAAAAGGGAATACCTGGTTTATCGCACTCCGTAGCAATAATATTCACAATCCTCTTAGGGACTGGAAAAAAAAAACATCAGTGTAAACAGGAACCTCTAAGTATTTATCCATCTTACACAATTTCTCTGGGACCACTATAAGGTCACAATTATCTAGAGCCGCTAATACCTCCCTGAGCAATAAGCGGAGGTGTTCAAGCTTAAATTTAAAGGCCATCATATCAGAATCTGTCTGAGGAAGCGTCTTTCCTGAATCAGAAATTTCTCCCTCAGAAAACAAATCCCTCACCCCTACCTCAGAGCATTGTGAGGGCATATCAGATACGGCTACTAAAGCGTCAGACAGCTCAGCATTTTTCCTTAACCCAGAACTGCCCCGCTTTCCTTGTAAACCAGGCAGTTAGGATAAAACCTCTGTGAGGGTTGTATTCATAACTGTGGCCATGTCTTGTAAAATAAATGAATTTGACGCACTAGAGGTACTTGGCGTCACTTGTGCGGGCGTTACTGGTTGTGACACTTGGGGAGAGCTAGATGGCGAACCCTCATATACTTCTGACTGAGAATCATCTATTGCTCTATTTTTAAGTGCTAATATATGTTCTTTATAGTTTATAGACATATCAGTACAATTGGGACACATTCTAAGAGGGGGTACCACAATGGCTTCCAAATATATTGAACAAGGATTTTCCTTGGTGTCAGACATGTTAAACAGGCTAGTAATGTAACAAGCAAGCTTGTAAAACACTGTAATCAAAGTAAATAACACTTAGAAATAAAACGGTACTGTGCCTTTAAGAGAAAAAAAAGCTGCACAAATTCTGCAAAACAGTGTAAAAAAGCAGTAAACATAACGAAATTTTTACAGTAGTATCATATAGCCTTAGTAACTTTGCACAGCTATGCAAATAAACAATTAACCTCTTAATGGCAAAACCGGATTGGAAAAACATCAAAACCGGTTAAAAAAAAGACTTTCAGCACCTTGCCATAGCTCTGCTGTGGCGCCTACCTGCCCTTCAGAACAATTTGTGGGGGAAAAAACTTTTTACAGCCCTCAAACACGGCAGGAACCTCTGGAGAAGCAGTTAGAAGTCTCAGAGGAAAAGAAACTGCACAACTGAGGTACGAAAATAGGCCCCTCCCACCTCACTCAATGTTTTGAGGCCTAACAGACAAACACTAGAGTGTCTCTAAATTAACCATGTTGGTTAAAAAACCCTAAAACAAGCCATAATGACCCCTTTAGTCCCTTCACAAAAACGCTATAATTGCATAATTTACTGAATAAAGAAAAACGTTTTTACCAAACAGTGTCACCAGTAACTAATGAGCCATTCATGCAAGCTGAAATTTCTATCCAAGTGTCTGAATACAGCTTACCCTTCCCTCATGGGGATATTGCCAGCCTTTTCTATCAATAATATAGTCTGTCTAGAAAAAAATAGACTGAACATACCTTAATGCAGTTTAGCCTGCAAACCGTTCCCCCAACTGAAGTTTTCCTGTACTCTTCAGCCCTTGTGAGAACAGCAGTGGATCTTAGTTACAAAATGCTAAGATCATCATCCTCCTTGCAGAAATCTTCATCCCTTTTCTGCCAGAGAGTAAATAGTACACACCGGCACCATTTAAAATAACAAACTTTTGCTTGAGAAAATAAAAACCTAACATTTTTGTCACCACACTCCTCTTTGCCATTCCTAGCAGTTAAGCAGGCAGAGAGAATGACTGGGGGGTGGAGCTAAGGGGGGAGCTATATAGGCAGCTCTGCTGTGGGTGCTCTCTCTGCCACTTCCTGTAGGGGAGGAGAATATCCCACAAGTAAGGATGAATCCGTGGACTTGATATATCTTACAAGAGAAATATGTGTTTGCTGTCTCTTGAATAACACAGATAAGTAAAATTACATTGAATGTTAACGGATAAGAGTAAAAATAAATAATTTATTCTTTGTCAGTGAATAAAGGGACATCCTACGATGTTGGAAGCATTTGATATTTTTTATGAAATATGGTCCTATATATATATATATGTCAGTCCTGTTTGGTGGATGACAATCCAAATTCAATAATTAAACACATTTAGAAGGCTATTTTTCACATATCCAATTCCACAACTAAGAGGACTTGATAAACCCAGGGCAATGCTTCTCAAATTATTAGCGAACACCCCACAATGTTTGCAAATGTAAAATTGATTTTGCACATAGGCAAAAACACACTGTCATTAGCCAACAACACATTTAATGCCAATAGGAAGAAACATCACCAGATACAAATACTACCTGCTCAATCAGATAGTTACAAAAATAAGCACTTTTACCATAATTTAAAAAAAGTCATATCAATAAGCCAACAAACATGCCCACTGGTTATGGTTAATTACACACACACACACACACACACCAATATTCAATCACACACACAGACACTTACCTCTATGGATAATTATACACACACACCTACCTCTATGGTTAATTACACACACACCGTTATATTTAATAACCCACACACACCAACCAAGAGCAAAGTTATGCATATAGGATCCAAAAACCCAAAGGTTAATTATAGTCTCAATGGTACATTAGTGACTGTAACTAAAAAAGAAAGGGACTTGGGAATTATTATTTCAGATGATTTAAAATTTGGTACACAGTGCAGAAGTCCCGCCAGTAAGGCCAGTTCAATACTTGATTGCATTGGAAGAGGTATTAGTAGCAGAAATAGCAAGGTTCTTATGCCACTTTACAGATCATTAGTTAGACCAAATCTGGAATACTGTGTACAGTTCTGGAGACCAAATCTTCAGAAATAAACTGTCGAAATGATTGCTACTAAAATGGTACATGAACTAAAATATAAAACGTACAAAGAAAGACTCTATGATCTAAATATGTATAGTTTAGAGGATAGAAGGGAAAGAGGTGCCGTGATAGAAACCTTCAAATATATGAAGGGACTTAATTAAATAAAAGCTAAAAGCATTTTTCACAAAAAAATAAATGCCAAAACAAGAGGTCACAATCTAAAGTTAGAGGGTAGCAGATTCAGGAGAAATTTGAGGAGCATTTTTTTACAGAAAGGGTGGTGGATTCATGGAATAAACTTCCATTTGAGGTGGTAAACACAAAGACTGTAAAGGAATTCAAAAATGCCTGGGACATGCATAAGGCTATCCTAAGGAAAAAGTAACACGTAATATGGGTAGACTAGATGGGACATTTTGGTTCTTATTTACCGTCAAATTCTATGTTTTTATGTTTCTAACCTCTATGGTTAATTACACACACACACACACACACACACACACACCTCTATGGTTATTTACACACGCACCTCTATGGTTAATTGCACACGTCACCTGCCCACTATTCAAACCTTCAAGCTATGATGTAATCTCTAAACCTCCAAAATAGACATTTTGTTTGTCCTTAATCCTGCAGATTTGGTTTTCAAATTATAATAAGGAAATAAATTACAAAGATAATTGTGTGCTGTTTTTGGGAGGTAAACATTTCCAGCTCCAGGGGTATTAACTACAGAAATATTTTAGGATTGTGATCATTGGAAAAAACACACTGGAAATGCAGGCAGGGTTCAGAAACCAGTGAAAGTTTCTGATGAACTGTTTAACCCACATATATAAAGTTTTACTCACAAGCCATAACATAATGCTGCTACCGAGCAGGACACAGCTGATTGGTGGCAGAATCCACATGCCACTCCTGATTGGTTCACTGGCCTTGTCCTTCTCAAAAACTTCAATGTGTTGCCTTTGCAAGGGTTAAACTCATACAATTTTAACCCTGATAAAGTTTTACTCATGTTTATACGCTATAAAGTAATAATCACATGATAAAGAACTCACCAGTAATAGCTGGGCTTCCTGTGATTGAGCAGAAGAGTGTGAACGTGCTGTTTATTCCCTCTGTGCAACACCGAACTATGCCATATGCTTTTTTGTCACAGACAACTTCCGTGTTCA
>NC_069502.1:116984097-117076597 GCF_027579735.1 Bombina bombina
ACTTGTGGGATTTATCCTCCTGCTAACAGGAAGTGGCAACAGCACCACAGCAGAGCTGTATATATAGCTCCTCCCTTCCCTTCACCTCCAGTCATTCTCTTTGCCTGTGTTAGTAATAGGAAGAGGCAAAGTGAGGTGTTAGTTTTAGATTCTTCAATCAAGAAGTTTTTTTATTTTAAAATGGTACCGGTGAGTACTATTTTCCTCAGGGAGATATCATCAGTCTGGAAATGAAGAAATCTTTTTTCTACCCTGAGGTTGATGATCTTAGCAGACGTTACTAAGATCCATTATGGTTCCAACAGAGCTTCTGAAGGTAGTGCAAGAGAAATCTTCAGTGTGGAGAACGGTGTCATGCTACAAGCAGCATTGAGGTATGTTCAGTCTTTTATTTCTGAGGAGACCTGTTATATCAGAACTGGCTGACATTATTCCCTGTAAGGGAAGGGGTAAGCAATAGTAGACCGGTATTGATGTGGTGTTACTGAATTTACTGTATTATGTATATATTGAACTACCATGCTTAGGTACTTCAACAGGGGCTTGACACTGGGCTACTAAGACAGCATGAGATTGTCTGAGGGAGAGAGGCAGATGTGACTCTTGTATATTTTTATTAATGGAACATAAAACTTTGAGTGTGTGTGCAGGGGGCCACATGGCTTGTTAACTAGGCTTCCCATGCAGTTATGGAGTCTGTGAGTGCGACGCCCATGGTGGGCGGGGCCTATTTCTCGCGCTTAGACGCGCAGTTTTCTCTTCACTGGAAGGCAGCAGGCATTAGCTCTGGTGGGGCCTAAGGTTGATTTTCAGTCACCGGATCGTTGTTGAGTCAATCTTGTGTACCCTGAGCTGTGGCGAGGTGCAGGGGCCATTTTTGTTGTTAAAGTGTATTTTTCAATATAAATGTCTCTTTAAAGGGTGTTGTAACCTTTACTTAAGGGGTGCAATAATTTTTGGCAAAATTGAAGTGTGTTTAATGATTTACTAATGATTAAAATCGTTTTTGCTGCAGTACAGAAAAATTTTTGCGCTTTTATTTCTTAAAGGCGCAGTACATTTTTTTCAAATTTTTTTTTGAATCAGTAAATAAGGTTTTTAACGACTATTGTGGCTATTGCTAGTCTGTTTAACATGTCTGAACTTGAGGAAACTCCTTTTTCTATGTGTTCAGATTCCAGTCAGACAACATCACGACTGTGGCTTACATCAATCATCAGGGAGGAACGAGGAGTTCCTTAGCGATGACAGATGTATCCAAAATAATTCGATGGGCGGAGACCCACTCTTGTTATCTGTCAGCAATCTACATCCTAGGAGTGGACGACTGGGAAGCGGACTATTTAAGCCGTCAGGTTTTTCATCCGGGGGAGTGGGATCTCCATCCGGAGGTATTTGATTCACTGGTTCTCCGATGGGGCAGACCGGAATTGGATCTGATGGCGTCTCGACAGAATGCCAAGATCCCAAGATACGGATCCAGGTCGAGGGATCCTCAGGCCAAACTAGTAGATGCCTTGGCAGTGCCTTGGTCGTTCAACCTAGCTTATGTGTTTCCACCGTTTCCTCTCCTGCCCCGGGTGATTGCTCGGATCAAACAGGAGAGAGCTTCGGTAATTCTGATCGCGCCTGCGTGGCCACGCAGGACTTGGTATGCAGATCTAGTGGACATGTCCTCTTTGCCTCCATGGAAACTCCCAGTGAGACAGGACCTTCTCATTCAGGGTCCTTTCCAACAACCAAATCTAATTTCTCTGCAGCTAACTGCTTGGAGATTGAACGCTTGATTTTATCTGAGCGGGGATTCTCTGATGCGGTCATTGATACTTTGATTCAGGCACGTAAGCCTGTCACTAGAAAGATCTATCATAAGATATGGCGTAAATATCTTTTTTGGTGTGAATCCAAGGGCTACTCATGGAGTAAGGTTAGGATTCCCAAGATTCTGTCTTTTCTCCAAGAAGGATTGGTGAAAGGGTTATCAGCGAGTTCCTTAAAGGGACAGATCTCTGCTTTGTCAATTTTACTTCACAAACGTTTGGCAGATGTTCCAGACGTTCAGTCTTTTTGTCAGGCTTTAACCAGAATTAAGCCTGTGTTTAGATCAATTTCTCCACCCTGGAGTTTGAATTTAGTTCTTAATGTTCTTCAAGGGGTTCCGTTTGAACCTATGCATTCCATAGATATTAAGCTGTTATCTTGGAAAGTTTTGTTTTTGGTTGCTATTTCTTCTGCTTGTAGAATTTCTGAGCTTTCAGCATTACAATGTGATTCGCCTTATCTTATCTTCCATTCTGATAAGGTGGTTTTACGTACCAAACCTGGTTTCCTTCCTAAGGTTGTTTTTAATAAGAATATTAATCAGGAAATTGTTGTTCCTTCATTATGTCCTAATCCTTCTTCTAAGAAGGAGCATAAGTTGCATAACCTGGACGTGGTCCGTGCCTTGAAGCTTTACTTGCAGGCGACTAAGGATTTCCGTCAATCAGCTTCATTATTCATTGTTTATTCTGGAAAGCATAGGGGTCAGAAAGCTACGGCTACCTCTCTTTCTTTTTGACTGAAGAGTATCATCCGTCTGGCGTATGAGACTGCTGGACAGCAGCCTCCTGAAAGAATTACGGCTCATTCTACTAGGGCTGTGGCTTCCTCATGGGCATTTAAAAACAATGCTTCTGCTGAACAGATTTGCAAGGCTGCGACTTGGTCATCTCTTCACACTTTTTCCAAATTTTACAAATTTGATACTTTTGCTTCTTCTGGGGCTGGTTTTGGGAGAAAGGTTCTTCAAGCAGTGGTGCCTTCCGTTTAGGTCTCTGTCTTGTCCCTCCCTTTCATTCGTGTCTTGTAGCTTTAGTATTGTATGCCACAAGTAAGGATGAAATCCGTGGACTCGTCATATCTTGTAGAAGAAAAGTAAATTTATGCTTACCTGATAAATTAATTTCTTCTATGATATGACAAGTCCACGGTCCACCCTGTCATTTTTAAGACAGATTTAGATTATTTTATATTTTTTATCAACTTCTGTCACCTCTGCACCTTTGGCTTTTCCTTTCTCTTCCTAACTTCGGTCGAATGACTGGAGGTGGAGGGAAGGGAGTAGCTATATATACAGCTCTGCTGTGGTGCTCTTTGCCACTTCTTGTTAGCAGGAGGATAAATCCCACAAGTAAGGATGAAATCCATGGACTCGTCATATCGTAGAAGAAATTAATTTATCAGGTAAGCATAAATTAACTTTTTTTCAGCTTGCTATTGCCTTTAGTTCTGTTGGTTTTCAGCACTTTGTATTGTGTTTGGGGAAGTATTGTTTCAAGAAATATGTGTTTGGGTTTTTTGTGTACATTGCAGCAATATATAGATGTGTGTGTGTGTGTTTGTGTATGACTGTGTGTGCGTGAGTGTATGTGTGCAATTGTGTGTGTGTCTGTGACTGTGTGTGTGTATATATATTTATGTAACTGTGTGTGTGTGCATGTATGTATATGTATTTGTGACTGTGTGGGTGTGTGTGTATGTGACTGTGTGTGTGTATATACTGTATGTCTGTAATTGTGTGTGTGTATATACAGGGAGTGCAGAATTATTAGGCAAGTTGTATTTTTGAGGATTAATTTTATTATTGAACAACAACCATGTTCTCAATGAACCCAAAAAACTCATTAATATCAAAGCTGAATAGTTTTGGAAGTAGTTTTTAGTTTGTTTTTAGTTATAGCTATTTTAGGGGGATATCTGTGTGTGCAGGTGACTATTACTGTGCATAATTATTAGGCAACTTAACAAAAAACAAATATATACCCATTTCAATTATTTATTTTTACCAGTGAAACCAATATAACATCTCAACATTCACAAATATACATTTCTGACATTCAAAAACAAAACAAAAACAAATCAGTGACCAATTTAGCCACCTTTCTTTGCAAGGACACTCAAAAGCCTGCCATCCATGGATTCTATCAGTGTTTTGATCTGTTCACCATCAACATTGCGTGCAGCAGCAACCACAGCCTCCCAGACACTGTTCAGAGAGGTGTACTGTTTTCCCTCCTTGTAAATCTCACATTTGATGATGGACCACAGGTTCTCAATGGGGTTCAGATCAGGTGAACAAGGAGGCCATGTCATTAGATTTTCTTCTTTTATACCCTTTCTTGCCAGCCACGCTGTGGAGTACTTGGACGCGTGTGATGGAGCATTGTCCTGCATGAAAATCATGTTTTTCTTGAAGGATGCAGACTTCTTCCTGTACCACTGCTTGAAGAAGGTGTCTTCCAGAAACTGGCAGTAGGACTGGGAGTTGAGCTTGACTCCATCCTCAACCCGAAAAGGCCCCACAAGCTCATCTTTGATGATACCAGCCCAAACCAGTACTCCACCTCCACCTTGCTGGCGTCTGAGTCGGACTGGAGCTCTCTGCCCTTTACCAATCCAGCCACGGGCCCATCCATCTGGCCCATCAAGACTCACTCTCATTTCATCAGTCCATAAAACCTTAGAAAAATCAGTCTTGAGATATTTCTTGGACCAGTCTTGACGTTTCAGCTTGTGTGTCTTGTTCAGTGGTGGTCGTCTTTCAGCCTTTCTTACCTTGGCCATGTCTCTGAGTATTGCACACCTTGTGCTTTTGGGCACTCCAGTGATGTTGCAGCTCTGAAATATGGCCAAACTGGTGGCAAGTGGCATCTTGGCAGCTGCACGCTTGACTTTTCTCAGTTCATGGGCAGTTATTTTGCGCCTTGGTTTTTCCACACGCTTCTTGCGACCCTGTTGACTATTTTGAATGAAACGCTTGATTGTTCGATGATCACGCTTCAGAAGCTTTGCAATTTTAAGAGTGCTGCATCCCTCTGCAAGATATCTCACTATTTTTGACTTTTCTGAGCCTGTCAAGTCCTTCTTTTGACCCATTTTGCCAAAGGAAAGGAAGTTGCCTAATAATTATGCACACCTGATATAGGGTGTTGATGTCATTAGACCACACCCCTTCTCATTACAGAGATGCACATCACCTAATACGCTTAATTGGTAGTAGGCTTTCGAGCCTATACAGCTTGGAGTAAGACAACATGCATAAAGAGGATGATGTGGTCAAAATACTAATTTGCCTCATAATTCTGCACTCCCTGTATATATGTATGTATCTGTGACTGTGTGTGTGTGAACATTTATTTTGGATATGCCAATTCACATGTTATGGCCTAACACCTTATGGGGGGAGCAGCAGAATTTTGAGTGCCTAGGGCAGCACAAAACCTAAATATGGCACTGCTTTAGCATGTAAGCCTATGAGCTCAGCTGTTTTGTAGATTATATTCATGAGATGGAAGTTTAAAACAGTGCAACTCTTGGCAGGGCCCTCTATGTATTTGTCTCCTATAAATGTTACCTTTGCATATTATACCTATGTTTATACTGCTGCTATACAAATAACTGATAATAATAAAAATAATAATAAAAAAGGAGAGATAGAGCAGAAGCTTGGTAACTGTATGCAGCTGAGGCATCACAGAAATAAATCTATAGAGTTAACCTCAGGCAAATGATCGCTGGGACATGCTGTCTGTTAGTGGGGTGCCTCCATTATATGAGATACATTCTGAGATCAATGTGTATCTCATGCTGATGCTGGATGCCTACATGTAAGGCTATCCAGCAACAGTTCAGTAACAATAAATTATGACTGTTACTTTGTGGGCTATCACTGGATGCCTCTGGAGTGATGAAGTCCAGTGATGCCCAAAAAAGTGCCCCTCATGGTGATGTGATCTCTGTGACAGACAGTCACTTTGATCACATGTCATAAATGTCAAACCATGGTTTCTAAACATTGGCTTGTCTTGACCTCTCTCTTTCTCTCTCCCTGTCAGCACCAAGGTGATATCAACAGCAAAACTTGATATTAATAAAGTATATTTTTAATTATTTTATTTTATTAACATGTATTTTTAAATAATTGTATATTAACAAAGTGCATTTTTTTTAATCCCTGTTTTATTTTCTGCCTCTAGGAAAATACCTTGTGTTGCCTAGTTTCTATAACTATATACTTTTCTGTAGTAGTTTTAGATTCAGTCAGCGCAGTGTAGCATCAATCTTGCCTTTAGCCTCTTTTCACCTGCATCCTGAAGTCTGTTTCCCACTCTCGCTCCCTGATGTGGTGGGCAAGCGGGCCATTTAGGTGCCGTTAGGGTGTCTTAGTTATCCTGGTGCCCTCATGCTTAGTTGAACTAGAGGAGGTAAGACTGGAATGGTAATTTTTCTCTCCCCTTAGCAGGTCATGTTTCTGCGACTCGACCTTCTGAGGCCCTTATGGTGGTAGTTAGCACTAATGTCATCGTAGCTAGGAGGGCGGTCTGGTCTCAGGCTATTGACTATGCAAATAATGGCCATGGGGAGGAGCGATGCCCCGGGATTGGGCCTGGGGTTGCTCCTCATAAAGTGGTTTGGCTGAAGATTTCTGATGAACAACATTGCTCCCTGTCAGGCGTTATAACTGGGCTCCGCCACGTGAACAGCCTGGGTCCAGACCAGCTTAGCATGGATTATAGTACTAGGGCCCCACTTGTGACCACGTTCTTTACATTTAAGGTAAAGTTTATAATTGTTGCCATTTTTTGTATAATAATTATGACCTCGCGGTCTTAACCCAACTTTCTGTGTTTGTGTATTCATTCTTAGAGGCCCATTTATCAAGCTCCGGATGGAGCTTGAGGGCCCGTGTTTCTGGCGAGCCTGCAGGCTTACCAGAAACAGCAGTTATGAAGCAGTGATCATAACATGTCCGCCTGCTCTCTCGGAGGGTCAGACAGAGATTGCCGGAATTCAACCCTATCGAGTACGATCGGGTTGATTGACACCCCTCTGCTGGCGGCCGATTGGCAGCAAGTCTGCAGGGGGCAGCGTTGCAATGCTGAATACGGAGAGCGTATTGCTCTCCACATTCAGCGAGGTATGTCAGACCTGATCCGCACTGTTGGATCAGGTCCGACATACCTTTGATAAATATCCTCCTTAGAAGGTTTATAATTATAAAAATGAACTTAAAGGAACATTAAACTGCTAGGTACAACTACAGTAACATGGTTACTACTCACAATTATATGGTTTTCCTCCTGTGCCTACAGCTCTCTTTAGAGCCATTCTCTTATTTTAACCCATTACAGAAACCATTTGGTAATGCTCTGTATCTTTAAACTGGGCGCTGCCATCTTGTAACAAGTGTATTGTTGCAACCTGTGATAGAAGCTGTGTTTATTTTTACTGACTTTTTGACAGCTGTACCTTGCACTTTTATTTAGGATACATAAGGGATAAACTTCCTATTACGTCTTTCTGTACCCAAACATACTGGAATAAATAAAGACACTTGACAACAGGTTATATGGGCTAAAGACCGGTCACGGTCATGTTTATTTATAACAATAAACCTTTAAAACTAGGCTATGTAAATATGCCAAACTAGGCAACTTTAAATACTAAAATAAAGAACTGTACTAGTTCTTCGCTGGTGGCGGCAATGAATTAGCTAAATTTAACCCCTACTAGCAGACGGCCAGGGCCCTACACAGTGTTTGCAGCATGGCACGACTGCCACGCCCAATTGGCAGAGAGAGAGAGCTGTAAGCTGTAGAGGTATTTGCCTAAGATTCGTAGGGGGGAGTAACCCCTAGGACGGCACCTAGTGGGTGTCACCTCCCCCATCCCATGACATCACTCATCTCTCTCCCCGCCCGCTCGCTGGGCCCTAACCGACCGCCGGCTAGGGCATACACAACCAGCCCAGTAAGGCGACCCCCCCGAACGAGTCGTAAAAACACGCTCTAAGGAGGTGGAAGACTAAATTAACCCCTGGGTTTATAGAGCTAATTCAAATAAACCTACCCTCGCCAGGGGGAGCCTTAACCATTACACTAAAAGCCGCAACTTCTTCTTCCAGGGCCGGGTGGGTGGGGAAAGCTTCCTTGAAGTCTGGAACCAGGAACAAAAGAGGGCCGGATCCACTGCAGTCAGGACCTATAAAGGTAAGCAGAAACACCCGCCCCTACACTTGACAACAGGTTATATGGGCTAAAGACCGGTCACGGTCATGTTTATTTATAACAATAAACCTTTAAAACTAGGCTATGTAAATATGCCAAACTAGGCAACTTTAAATACTAAAATAAAGAACTGTACTAGTTCTTCGCTGGTGGCGGCAATGAATTAGCTAAATTTAACCCCTACTAGCACACGGCCAGGGCCCTACATGGTGTTTGCAGCGTGGCACAACTGCCATGCCCAATTGACAGAGAGAGAGCTGTAAGCTGTAGAGGTATTTGCCTAAGACTCGTAGGGGGGAGTAACCCCTAGGACAGCACCTAGTGGGTGTCACCTCCCCCATCCCATGACATCACTTATCTCTCTCCCCGCCCGCTCTCTGGGCCCTAACCGACCGCCACAAGAGTCAACGCCTCTTGCCGCCACAACTGACTAGCTCCTAGAATATATATTAACTTTTATAAATGAACAAAAACATTTTTTTTTTAAAGACTATCTATATTTAAATGAACAATAACAGTGCTTTGCGAATGTCCCCTAGGAAGATGTCCAGTCCCACGTCCGTGAGATGAACGCCATCAGGGCGATAAAGAGCTTTATTGTCAGCCGTTATAGCATCATGCCTAATGGCAAAACCGCCTAACGCCGTGACCGTTATCCCCATTTCCCTATTCAGCTTCTTCCTAACGTTGTACGCTACCCTCTGATTCACAATGTACCTCCAACGCAGTCGCGCAACCACGTTAGACCAACCAATCTTGACATCAGTGAGCCAAGCACATACCCAGCGTACATCTGAAGCCATCCTCCTAATCAAGTCCAAAACTGGAACAGACCCCATGTCGTTCCCCCCCAAATACAATACAATGATGTGGGGCTGACCCCACCTCCTATGTGCATCCTGAAGCAAGGCGAGCAACTCTTCCCATGTTAACCCCCTGCACCCTAGCCACTGAACACTAGCTCTGGATCTAGAAATTCCCAATTGCTGCCCGTCCGGTCACTGCAACGCCCTGATGGACGCCCAGTGCACGAAGGAATGCCCCACTATCCAGACTCGCTTCGTGGGAGCATTCTTGCCTGAAATCATAGGATACAAAGCTGAGCCAATACCTACAGTAGCAGGAAATTACACCACCTCCTACTCCCCGACAACAACTAGCAAACTTTGGCCCCTCTCCCATATTTTGTGTGAGCCCAGCCCTAACAGGATTCGCCCTCCAAGGGGCGTATATATGACCTGAATCTTCCTGATTTCCAGCGCCCTAGCTTCTTAATGCCTGCTTCAGAAACCCCACTGGTAGCCGTGCTAGTAGCTGCCCCAATCCTAAAGGAATGGGACGCAATTCTCGATGGATCAAGCCCAGCCTCAGCCGCCACCTTGGCCAAAACTTTCTTAAACTGATATAACGATAAGGCAGACCCATCCTCATGGATAAGAAGCTGCCAAAAACCCTGCGGCCTAAACCCGACAGTAATCTTCGTAACTCCTTTCCGGGCAACACTCCGGGAATTCATGTTTTTTCAGCGGGAGCCAAGCTCCCTTGCCTACTGGATCCGTCTTGGACCTAGGCACCAGGAGCAACAAACCATCCACCGATGGCCGTACGTGCTCCCATTGAATCCCACCATCCGTATCCACCTTAGAGGAAGCCACCACTTCGCCAACCCTCAACGCCCCAGCCAGGGCAAACGAGAACATGGTCTTAAATAGCAGCGCCTCAAACTGCGATGAGCACACCGACTGCAGGGCGCCCACCAATACCCTCAACCTTAAAGGTGTGATGGGTTCCCTACGGTCTTTTTTGCAAGGGGACATCTGTCCCCATCCCTTCATTACCTGCTTCACTAGGAATGACCGCGAATAATCCGCTATGCTGAGCGTCTTATTAAAGAATGAAATGGCAGTTAACCTACTCTGCACAGACAACCTGGATACGCCCTGCCTATGTAACCCCGCTAGCCAATCCAGCACCTGTACCTGCGTAGCCGCCTGTACGGAGAACCCTTGTTGGCCGGCGAAGCAGACCCACGATCTCCAGTGTTTCTCATAGGTACACCATGTCTTAGGAGCCAAGGACGCCCTTACTAGGGGAAGGACACTCTCCCAGCCCCCGCCATCTGCCAAAGAAATGGAGGGCAAGTTAGACCTGTGCGCGCGGCTGATGGCGCCACCCTCCTAAACTGATCCCATTGAAATCTGGAGAGAGCATCTGCCACAACATTTTTAACCCCTGGCACGTGCCTCGCCATGAAACGCACGTTCAATTGCAAGCAACACAACACCAGGTGTCTTAAGTATGTGATTATGTGACAACCCTTGGTGAGGAAGCCGATAGCCGGTTTATGGCGTAAACAACGCTCATGTTGTCCGACCAAAAAACCACCGCCCGATTAGCCAGCTTCTGACCCCAGAGTTCCATAGCTACAATGATTGGAAAAAGTTCTAATAAAGTTAGGTTTTTGGTTAAGCCAGCCAAAACCCAATTCTCAGACCATGGAGCCGCGCTCCATTCGCCATTTAGATACGCCCCATAGCCGAACCCCCCGCCGCGTCCGTAAAGAGGTGCAGCGTTTGATTAGAAATGGGACCTTCCCGCCAAATGCAGACACCATTGAATTTCTTCAGAAATTCCTCCCATACCTTGAGGTCCTCCCTCATCTCAGAGGACACCCAAATTCTAGAACCCTTCCCTGTAGGGCCCTGCAGTTGACTCTCCAACCTTCTGTTAAATATCCCCCCCATAGGTATTGCCCTGCCAGCGAAATTCAGCAGACCCAACAAGGACTGCAACTCCTTGACAGAAATCAAGCTGGCCTTGCTCATTGACAAAACCACCTTCAACAGGCGGTCGACCTTGTCCTGCGGCAATCTACAAACCGCGACCCTGGTATCTATTTCAATACCCAGGAAGGTAAGACATGTACAGGGGCCCTGTGTCTTGTCGTCAGCCAGATGCACCCCAAATCTACGCATCATGTCTTGCATGACGACCATCATGCCGAGCATTCGTCCGATTCCGCCTTCCCCACCAGCAGGAAGTCATCGAGGTAGTGGGCCACGGCCCCACCACCGGATGCCCTCTGCACTACCCAATGCAGAAAGGAGCTAAAACATTCAAACAACGCACATGATAGTGAGCATCCCATGGGAAGACATGTATCCACATAGAATGCCCCATCCACCTTCATGCCCATAAGCCTGAAGGCCGACGGGTGCAGTGGCAGCAATCTAAAAGCAGACTCTATATCCAGCTTTGCCATTAAAGCCTCTGCCCCTTTCCCCCTGACGATCTCCAGAGCATCGTCGAAGGACTGGTAATGTACCGAACTCATGTCTGGGTCAATGGCATCATTCACCGACCCTCCTTTCGGGAAGGACAGGTGATGTATGAGCCGAAATTTGCCGGTATCCTTCTTGGGGACAACGCCCAATGGGGACACCACCAAATCAGCCAGTGGCTTCACCCAAAATGGGCCATCCACCCTGCCCAAGGCTAACTCTTTACTCATTTTTTCCCGTACCACCCCCGGGAATTCATAGGCCGACTTAAGGTTCCTGTGTACTACTGAACCCACAACGGCCCCCCCCCCCACCGGAATTCTAAACCCGTCCCTCAACCCCGACCGGAGCAGCTGAGACGCCCCCTGATTGGGGTACTGAGCCAGCCATGGCTCCATGGCTGCCACTCTAAGAGGGGTTGGGACCCTTGAACCCAGGACCTCCTTTGGAGGCTGGCTTGTCCGTTCCAGACTCCCTTCGCTTGTTGCAGTCTGCCCCAGAATGCGGTCCACTACAGAATTTACAGATGTGGCAAAAGGAGCAGTCAGCCCCCCTGTCACACAGTTTATCCTGGAACTTCCAGCATTCTCTGCCGCGCCGCTTTTGCCTCGGCGCCACTCTATTGGCACCTTGGTGTGGTCCAGAGGTGCCGATCGCACCCCCTTCCACATAATTTGTACCACAGGTGAATATCCTTAGTCCCAAAATGCAGGAGGGGGTTACCCACCATCTTCCTGCGGAAGGCCATATCATACTCACGCCATGCGCCTTCCTTAAACCTGGAGCGGATATCATCAATGGTATCCTCGTATTTAAAAAGATTATGGCCCTGGGTGGGCCACTTATCTACATAACAAGTAGCTAGTACCCTAAAGCACCACTGCCACTCTTCGAATGTCTCTGGACGCTGGACCTTCTTAGGCCCAGTACCATCCGCCAAACGCTCTCTGGCCCTACAAGCCTCAGGGGAGAGTTCAAAGATGTTGACATACCGTCCATCTTGAATCTTTTTGACCACCTTAGACTTTAGGTGCCCGTACAAGGAGTGCACCAAACACCGATAAGTGTCCCCGTGCGATGCTACCTTCCTTGACAAAGGGAGTGCACCCGTGGTCGGCAGACCCGAGCTAGCCTCTTGCGGTGGGGGCGCCACAGAAGCCTTCCCCTTTGCCTGCGCCGCTACCAACTTCTTTATAATTTTGAACATTTTTTTCTGCCCTTTACCCACTAGCCCTAAGTCACCCTCACTCTCGGATCCTGACCCACTAGAGGATGAACCTAGCTCAGTGTGTGCAGATGTGTGCAGAAGAAACTCACCGCTGGGGGCCATTGGAGGTGCTGCTCCGGTCGCCAACTGCTGATTTCTGTCCTCCGTAGCCGCTGGAGTTGAGGCCGCAACAGGCACAGATCCCTGGTTGGATGTAGATGCCACAGCTGCTACAGTTTGCTACATGGAGAGACCCTGGGAAAACAAAACAGTTTGGGGAGTACTCCGTGCCAATGATTGAACCCCTGAGGGGCTTGCAACCTGATCCCTAGGCAAACACACACCTAACACAGCAGCAACAGCTTTTCTGATCATCTCTTCAGTCACACCTGGAACCTGGCCCTGAGGCCCACTCACAGCCCTAGCAGACTCACTAATGCCCTGAGGCACATGCATACTAGCATCCCTAGACATTGAGACCCCTGAAGCAGTACCAGAAACATCCAAAAACTCTGTGTCCCCCATCGTGTCACACTGTCTAACTACAGTTATACCCCTGTGGATCCCAGCAGAAGTTACGCCCTGATTAACATGGCCGACTACCGTACTCCTCCCTCTCTGCCTGGCCAATGTTGCTCGCCTACCACCCACAGTTTTCCCTGCTGCCTTCCGAGCCTGACATAATCTGAGCCCCCTTTGTCCACCCCCTGCCGCTTCAGGAGCCCGACCGCCCACACGGAGACTCCCCAACTTACTAACGTGAGCTCCGTGCGGTGATCTGCTCCAGTCGCAAGAAGTGCGCAGTCTGGCACGCCCGCGCTCCTCCCGTCTGATACGTCACTCTGGGAGGAAGCGCGCGACGCAACGCCGGAACGGGTGGGGCTACGGCCCAACACGAGACCAGGTATCTGAAGCGCCCAGACCTCATGGGTGCCTTGCCCTCCGGCCTGACCCGCTTCCATGCTACCCAAGCCGCCCGGGGAAGTATCTTCCCAGAGGGCGTGGGCCAACGACAGGACGTAGGATAAGGCCGCAGGCGGAAGGGACTGAAGCCGCTGCCAGGACACGTGCCCGGCAGCAGCCTGTTCCCTGTGCGGCCTATCCTCCTGGGCCCCATAAGTGTGGGAAACAGTGGGCTCCTGACCATCCTGAAATAGTGGTGGGTAATAGGGAAAAGGGGACGACTGCCTGGGAGGGGTTTGGCGAATAGATAGAGAAGGGAACCCCCGGCCACAACCAGAGAAGGGCCCCCAACCCCCACAGGGCCTGAACCACCGGCCATTACTACCCCATCCTGAACCCCAAGAGCACTAGGGGCGACGCTAACCTGAAGGGAAGGGCCAGGAGGGGAATCCTGAGACCCAGAGCCCACAGCAGGGGCACTGGCTCCCAGCCTCCCCTTAGTATTAGACTTGTTTTGAATTATAAGAGACACCCTGGGCCTAGCTACAGGGGAGGTGGGTACCACATCCTCTGATCCTGATCCGTTGTTTCTTGCAGCACCTTGCATACATGGAACCACCTTCACCACTTCACTGTAGCGCTTTGGCGGCACAGACTTCCTCTTAGCATGCTCCATCTCCACAGAAGAAAGCTTCCTTGAAGTCTGGAACCAGGAACAAAAGAGGGCCGGATCCACTGCAGTCAGGACCTATAAAGGTAAGCAGAAACACCCGCCCCTACACTTGCAACAATGTAACACCTAGTACCTTCCAGACTTCAACTCAGTTATCCCTTAATTTTGCTACAGGCCCACTAGAGGGCCTTCCACTTCCACAACAGAAAGCAAAGAATATACATAATTAGTTTTTTTTGTAGTATTTAAAAGTTATATAACAAATATAAAAAAAAACATCTAGAATAGAGTTGCCACCTGTCCGGGAATGGCCCAGACAGTCCAGGTCTTTATTTGCATGTCCGCGGGTTTGAAGATGAGGCTCAGGACCAGACATGCAAATGTCCGGGTTTGGTGGTAAATTTAATGTAAATAGGCACTGCCATGCAGGCATAGCCAGCCAAGTGGTTGTATTAAGGAGGAACTGCAGGGGGAGCACTAGTGCATTTTACTGACTCTCCGGCCTTTTGCCATAGAGTATTTATTAGTTATGTGCTTCCTCACTACCATGTCCCCTAGTAACTCATCATTCAAGCAGCCTGTCAGTGTAATTGTAATGCAGCTGACCAGCACAGGGAATAAATAAATGATAACCATACACACAATTAATTTATTAGAAAAAGATATCCACTCACAAAATCTGAAGATGTAGAGAAAAATCAATAAAACATGTTTGGGTGTCTGTATCAATTTGTGTGTATGTGCATGCAAGTATATATGTATGTTTAGGGGTGCCTATATCAGTGTGTATGCAAGTATATATATCTGTGTGTATATATGTGTATGTATGATGTATGCATGTGTGTATATCTCTGTATGTATTTATATCTGTGTGTGTGCACATACAGTATATCTTTTATTGGGTGTCTGCATCTGTGTGTATTTTTGCATGTATAGGAGTCTGTGTATGTGTGCATGTGTGTGTTTATTGGTGTCTGGTTGTGTGTATATGTGTGTGTGTGTGTATATCTGTATGTGTGTATGTATGGTGTATGTATGTGTGTTTATTATAGGTATCTGTATTTGAGTTAGTGTGTATATGTATTTATGTATCTGTATTTGAGTGTGTGCCCACATGTGTGTTTATGGTTGTTTGTATGTATCTGCATATGTGTGTATGAATGTGTGTGTGTTAGTGTATTAGAGTGTGTGTTAGTGTATTAGAGTGTGTGTTAGATTAAAAGTGAGTGTGAATATATACAATATGTAAGAGTTTGTGTTTATGTGCTATTATATGTAATGTGTACTCTGCAAAAAAAATTGCTGTGCTTTACACGGTACTAGAATGTTCAGGTTTGGCCTGAATTAAAGTAACCCTACTCAGGAATAATAAATGCAGCCACTGACAAAATGTACAACTCCTGCTCTGTATTCTACACTTTAAACTGAAGTGCACAATAAGGCTTATCAAGAACACAATATCACTGTGAGTGCACACTGCTTCTGGGTGTGAGAAAACGTAAACTTCAAGATGACGGCGCCCAGTGTGAAGATGCAGGACTTCACTAACCAGCATTTGTAAAGGATTAAAATAAGAGAACAGCTTTAAGAGAGCTGTACCCAGCAGTTGAATGTCCCTTTAAAAAAAAACTTAATGTTTTTTAAAAACCAAACACATTTTTCCCACACATACTTCTGCTACAGACAGCATGTTCTGCTCTGCTTTTAGTAACTGCCCCAGAATATGTTTCAAATCTGTTACTTTCCATTGTGGGAAGGGTTGTGTTTTGGCGGATTACGCCAGCCAGGATTTGTTCCTGAAGGAAGTACAGGTCGCTGACACTTTGGAGTTCAAGCGATTCTGCCCTACATTCTGCTGCATTTTATGTTATTGACAAGCCTCTGTCTTCCTGTGGTTTGTTTACAACATGTCTCACCACATATGATGTATCCCTCTATAGATTTCCCATCACCCTCAGCCCCCCCACATTAAGCAAACCACAAAATATGTAGAGATTAATCACAATAAACAAAGTATTATGTTATGTTTGATACAGTTGATTCTTGCTAAATATGTATAAAATTACCAGCTTTAGTTTTTGGCACTTATAGTTAGAGGTGGTGCTTAGATGTGACTTCCTTTTTAGATTACAGGATACATTTTTTTTCTAATGTAACTCGTAGATCCTGTGCCAAGATATATGAACCTTAAATGACTTTGCAATATTATTTCTATACAAAATTGTTAATGTTTTGCTTTCTAGGAAAATTGCATATACTTAAAAAAAAAAGATTTTAGACAATCAGGACAAGAGGAAAAAAATCAAAACATTTCTTCTCTTCTATTCATTTCCTTAAAATTTCCAATCATCAAGTGTATAGACAGGGTTGCCAACTGTTCACCACAAAAAAACTGAACAACCTGTAGGTAACCTGGTAGTAGGTGGGGTTCACATGACCCAGTTATACCTATTTTCACATTTGAGCAGTGATGTTATCGCCTTGGCTGCCAGTAACACACAAATACATTATTTTACTTCTTTGTCTGCCCGAAACACACATACAGTATTGATCTAACCCCCTTTGACTGCCATTAGCGAACACAGAGCAGTATTTTTACACCCTCATGATTCACATATAAAACACAGATCATTGATTTTACCCAGTGGCAATATATAACATTACTGAATACAATCCAGCGCTACTGAATTTTGTGGAGCTATACAAATAAATGATAAAAATGATAATGATAATAATAAGTAACAAATATAGCAGTGCATACATACACAGTGATTCTATCAGGACATAGTTTAAATGCATAGGCATAGGTGGTTTCTTACATTTAGCTGCCACAAAGGTAACTTAAAAATACTGGACATTTAGGTGTCCAGTGTTTTGGTATACATTTTACTGGTACAGCTTGCTAACATACTATACTGTCCAGTTGTCAAGTTGAGTCTCAAGTGTTCTTTTTAAGGCCACATTTTTTAGAGCGGACCAACAGGGAAACAGTTAATTAGAGAACTACACCCTGCAGTTAGCAAACACTACACAATGCTGGTTGCAAGGTATGGTTCCCTTATTAACTGTTTCACTGCTGGGCTGTTTACAAAATGTAGCTTTGGAGGGAACAGCGCTGGCAACCCTAGGTGTGGACCTGAATATTAATTAAAAGGGTATGTACATATAGCTTATACCAAAACAAAAGTTGTTAAATAAATGAAAATTCAAAAAAGTAATAACAATATGATACTATATACTTGTCATGTAAAAATGCTTTGGTTAAGAGTGAGCAATAATTTTCAGCTAGATTATGAGTTTTGCGGTAAGAGGGGTGCAGTGCTAACTTGCACGTTATTGTCACCGCTCACCTGCCTACTGCGCTGGTATTACAGGTTTTCATAAACCAGGCGTTAAAAGACAAGAAGTGAGCGTAGAGCAAAATTGAGCTCCATACCGCACTCCAATACCAGCGCTGCTTAAGTCAGTGGTGAGCTGTTTGTACGTGCTCGTGCACGATTTCCCCATAGACATCAATGGGGAGAGCCGGCTGAAAAAAAATCCTAACACCTGCAATAAAGGAGCGTAAAGCTCCGTAACGCAGCCCCATTGATTCCTATGGGGAAAGAAAATTTATGTTTACACCTAACACCCTAACATGAACCCCGAGTCTAAACACCCCTAATCTTACACTTATTAACCCCTAATCTGCCGCCCCTGACATCGCCGACACCTACATCATATTTATTAACCCCTAGTCTGCCGCTCCGGACATCGCCGACACCTACATTATACTTATTAACCCCTAATCTGCTGCCCCAACATCGCCGACACCTACATTATATTTATTAACCCCTAATATACTGCCCCAATGTCGCCGCAACCTACCTACACTTATTAACCCCTAATCTGCCACCCCCAACGTCGCCGCCACTATACTAAATTTATTAACCCCTAAACCTGTCTAACCCTAACCCCAACACCCCCTAACTTAAATATAATTAAAATAAATCTAAATAAAAATTAATATCATTAACTAAATAATTCCTATTTAAAACTAAATACTTACCTGTAAAATAAACCATAAGATAGCTACAATATAACTAATAGTTACATTTTAGCTATCTTAGGGTTTATTTTTATTTTACAGTTAAGTTTGTATTTATTTTAACTAGGTAGAATAGTTACTAAATAGTTATTAACTATTTACTAACTATCTAGCTAAAATAAATACAAATTTACCTGTAAAATAAAACCTAACCTGTCTTACACTAACACCTAACCTTACACTACAATTAAATAAATGAACTAAATTAAATACAAATACCTAAATTACAAAAACAAACAAACACTAAATTACACAAAATAAAAAACAAATTACAAGATATTTAAACTAATTACACCTAATCTAATAGCCTTATCAAAATAAAAAAGCCCCCCCAAAATAAAAAATAAACCCTAGCCTAAACTAAACTACCAATAGCCCTTAAAACGCTGCTTTTTTTACTCATAACGCAAAACTTGCAGGGTCGGCTCCAAGGGGGGGCATTGGGGGGCAATGCCCACCCAAATGGAATGCTGTGCCCCCTCAAAAAACATTCTGCACATTTTTTCATTTTTTTTTTTCCAATTTTTTTTTTTTACATAATTTCTCCCCTGCGCCCCCCCCCACGCCCCCTCCATCTGCCTGTGCGGCTGTGTGATTGTCTACTCCTACTTCTGAGAGTTTGAAATCAGAGCGTTTCCGTGGGTTACCATGGCAACACTCTGTCACATTACCTAGTTAGTGGGAAAGAAGGCTGTTCAAAGTTAAAGCCGGGTACTGGAGGAAGACATGCAGAGCTCCAGTCTGCTGACCGCACCAACTGCCAACAGCCCACAGCCCAACACCTTTTCAATGGGCAAACAAAATGGTAAATGGGACCTCATACATGTTACAGGTAACAAAAGTAATCTGGGGAAGGGGGTATTATTTTAGAGGAGAGAAATACTAGAGGGCTGACATGAGGCCATGATAACTATTTCTTGCAATGAATATGTGATGTAATATAATGCTTGAAATAGTCACATCATTAGTGAAATCCTATATAAAAGACTAAAATAATAAAATGAGAGTAAATACCTACTTAGAAGTAAACTGTCATTTCAGATCAGCCATTTTTATTGAGCACAATGCATCTCTACATAAGACAGTGCAATTCCTGTGTGCATAATAATCACTAACCGCTAGATTTGGAGTTTTGTTGGTAACGACCTGAAAAACTAACGCCGGCTTTTTTCTGGCCGCACCATAAAAATAACTCTGGTATTGAGAGTCCACAGAATGGCTGCGTTAGGCTCCAAAAAAGGAGCGTAGAGCATATTTAACGCAGCTTCAACTCTCGATACCAGAGTTGCTTACGCAAGCGGCCAGCCTCAAAAACGTGCTCGTGCATGATTCCCCCATAGAAAACAATGGGGCTGTTTGAGCTGAAAAAAAACCAAACACCTGCAAAAAAGCCGCGTTCAGCTCCTAACGCAGCCCCATTGTTTGCTATGCGGTAACCCTTCCTACGTCTGCACTTAACACTCTAACATGTACCCCGAGTCTAAACACCCCTAACCTTACACTTATTAACCCCTAATCTGCCGCCCCCGCTATCGCTGACCCCTGCATATTATTATTAACCCCTAATCTGCCGCTCCGTAAACCGCCGCTACTTACATTATCCCTATGTACCCCTAATCTGCTGCCCCTAACACCGCCGACCCCTATATTATATTTATTAACGCCTAATCTGCCCCCCTCAACGTCGCATCCACCTGCCTACACTTATTAACCCCTAATCTGCTGACCGGACCTGAGCGCTACTATAATAAAGTTATTAACCCCTAATCCGCCTCACTAACCCTATAATAAATAGTATTAACCCCTAATCTGCCCTCCCTAACATCGCCAACACCTAACTTCAATTATTAACCCCTAATCTGCCGACTGGAGCTCACCGCTACTCTAATAAATGTATTAACCCCTAAAGCTAAGTCTAACCCTAACACTAACACCCCCCTAAGTTAAATATAATTTACATCTAACGAAATTAATTAACTCTTATTAAATAAATTATTCCTATTTAAAGATAAATACTTACCTGTAAAATAAATCCTAATATAGCTACAATATAAATTATAATTATATTATAGCTATTTTAGGATTTATATTTATTTTACAGGTAACTTTGTATTTATTTTAACCAGGTACAATAGCTATTAAATAGTTAAGAACTATTTAATAGCTAAAATAGTTAAAATAATTACAAAATTACCTGTAAAATAAATACTAACCTAAGTTACAATTAAACCTAACACTACACTATCAATAAATTAATTAAATAAACTACCTACAATTACCTACAATTAACCTAACACTACACTATCAATAAATTAATTAAATACAATTCCTACAAATAAATACAATTAAATAAACTAGCTAAAGTACAAAAAATAAAAAAGAACTAAGTTACAAAAAATAAAAAAATATTTACAAACATAAGAAAAATATTACAACAATTCCTATATGTGGGGGCAGATTAGGGGTTAATAAATATAATATAGGGGTCGGCGATGTTAGGGAAGCAGATTAGGGGTACATAGGGATAATGTAAGTAGCGGCAGTTTACGGAGCGGCAGATTAGGGGTTAATAATAATATGCAGGGGTTAGCGATAGCGTAGGTGGCGGCGCTTTGCGGTCGGCAGATTAGGGGTTAATAAGTGTAGGCAGATGGAGGCGACGTTGAGGGGGGCAGATTAGGGGTTAATAAATATAATACAGGGGTCGGCGGTGTTAGGGGGAGCAGATTAGGGGTACATAAGGATAACGTAGGTGGCGGTCGGCAGATTAGGGGTTAAAAAAAATTATTCGAGTGTCGGCGATGTGGGGGGACCTCGGTTTAGGGGTACATAGGTAGTTTATGGGTGTTAGTGTACTTTAGAGTACAGTAGTTAAGAGCTTTATAAACTGGCGTTAGCCCAGAAAGCTCTTAACTACTGACTTTTTTCCTGCGGCTGGAGTTTTGTCGTTAGATGTCTAACGCTCACTTCAGAAATGACTCTAAATACCGGAGTTAGAAAAATCCCATTGAAAAGATAGGATACGCAATTGACGTAAGGGGATCTGCGGTATGGAAAAGTCGCGGCTGAAAAGTGAGCGTTAGACCCTATTTTGAGTGACTCCAAATACCGGCGGTAGCCTAAAACCAGCGTTAGGAGCCTCTAACGCTGGTTTTCACAGCTAACGCCAAACTCCAAATCTAGGTCTATGGAAATAGAGAGAATATAATAATTCAGAGATTTATGTTGTCAGTAAGAGCAAGACTCCTTATGGCAAAAAACTATCGCCTAGATTTAGAGTTTTGCGTTAGCCGTCAAAACCAGCGTTAGGGGCTCCTAACGCTGGTTTTGGGCTACCGCTGGTATTTAGAGTCGTGTAGGTAAGGATCTAACGCTCACTTTCCAGCCGCGACTTTTCAATACCGCAGATCCCCCTACGCCATTTGCGTATCCTATCTTTTCAATGGGATCTTTCTAACGCCGGTATTTAGAGTCTTGGCTGAAGTGAGCGTTAGAGCTCTAAAGACAAAACTCTAGCCGCAGAGAAAAGCCAGGAGTTAAGAGCTTTTTGGGCTAACGCCGGTTCATAAAGCTCTTAACTACTGTGCTCTAAAGTACACTAACACCCATAAACTACCTATGTACCCCTAAACCGAGGCCCCCCCACATCGCCGCCACTCTAATAAATTTTTTTAACCCCTAATCTGCTGACCGCACACCGCCACAACCTACGTTATCCCTATGTACCCCTAATCTGCTGCCCCTAACACCGCCGACCCCTATATTATATTTATTAACCCCTAATCTGCCCCCCCCAACGTCGCCGCCACCTACCTACAATTATTAACCCCTAATCTGCTGACCGGACCTCACCGCTACTATAATAAAGTTATTAACCCCAAATCCGCCTCACTCCCGCCTCAAAAACCCTATAATAAATAGTATTAACCCCTAATCTGCCCTCCCTAACATCGCCAACACCTAACTTCAATTATTAACCCCTAATCTGCCGACCGGACCTCGCCGCTACTCTAATAAATGGATTAACCCCTAAAGTCTAACCCTAACACTAACACCCCCCTAAGTTAAATATAATTTTTATCTAACGAAATAAATTATTTATTATTAAATAAATTATTCCTATTTAAAGCTAAATACTTACCTGTAAAATAAACCCTAATATAGCTACAATATAACAAATAATTATATTGTAGCTATTTTAGGATTAATATTTATTTTACAGGCAACTTTGTATTTATTTTAACTAGGTACAATAGCTATTAAATAGTTAATAACTATTTAATAGCTACCTAGTTAAAATAATTACAAAATTACCTGTAAAATAAATCCTAACCTAAGTTACAATTAAACCTAATACTACACTATCAATAAATTAATTAAATAAAATACCTACAATTATCTACAATTAAACCTAACACTACACTATCAATAAATTAATTAAATAAAATACCTACAAATAAATACAATTAAATAAACTAACTAAAGTACAAAAAATAAAAAAAGAACTAAGTTACAAAAAATAAAAAAATTATTTACAAACATTATAAAAATATTACAACAATTTTAAGCTAATTACACCTACTCTAAGCCCCCTAATAAAATAACAAAGCCCCCCAAAATAAAAAAATGCCCTACCCTATTCTAAAATAAAAATTGAAAAGCTCTTTTATCTTACCAGCCCTTAAAAGGGCCTTTTGCGGGGCATGCCCCAAAGAAAACAGCTCTTTTGCCTGTAAAAAAAAACATGCAATACCCCCCCAACATTACAACCCACCACCCACATACCCCTAATCTAACCCAAACCCCCCTTAAATAAACCTAACACTAAGCCCCTGAAGATCTCCCTACCTTATCTTCACCACGCCGGGTATCACTGATCCGTCCAGAAGAGGCTCCGAAATCTTCATCCAAGCCCAAGCGGGGGCTGAAGAGGTCCATCATCTGGCTGAAGAGGTCCATCCTCCGGCTGAAGTCTTGATCCAAGCGGGGGCTGAATAGATCCATGATCCGGCTGAAGTCTTGATCCAAGCGGGGGCTGAAGAGATCCATGATCCGGCTGAAGTCTTAATCCAAGCGGGGGCTGAAGAGATCCATCATCCGGCTGAAGTCTTCTATCAAGCGGCATCTTCAATCTTCTTTCTTCCGGCTCCATCTTCATCCCGCCGACACGGAACATCCATCCTGGCCGACGACTTCCCGACGAATGACGGTTCCTTTAACCCCTTAACGACCGAGGACGTGCAGGGTACGTCCTCAAAAAAAAGGCAGTTAATGCCTGAGGACGTACCCTGCACGTCCTCGGTGTGGAAAGCAGCTGGAAGCGATCCTGCTCGCTTCCAGCTGCTTTCCGGTTATTGCAGTGATGCCTCGATATGGAGGCATCCTGCAATAACCCCCCTTGGCCATCCGATGCAGAGAGAGCCACTCTGTGGCCCTCTCTGCACCGGACATCGGTGGCCGGTATCGTTGGTGGGTGGGAGCAAGTCTGGGAGGCGGGTGGGCGGCCATCGATGTACCCAGTGGAGTGGAGGGGGGCGGGATCGGGGGCGGGAGGGGCGGGAGCGCGCACGGGAGCGCGCGCGTGCACGGGGGGCGGCGGGCGGGCGCGTGCACGGGGCGGGGAGCGGGAGGGAACCGCTACACTACAGAAAAATCAAGTTTAAAAAGTACTTGAATTAAAGTGTAAATAACAGCTAATTGATGTGGAAGGGGTGGGGGGTTGATCTTGGGGGGGGGGGGGGGAAGCTACACTGCAGAAAAGGGTTTTTATTTTAAAAAAAAGGCACATTATTCACTAAACTGGGTACTGGCAGACAGCTGCCAGTACCCAAGATGGCGCCCATTAAGGCAGAGGGGGAGGGTTAGAGAGCTCTTTGGTGGGGGATCAGTAAGGCTGGGGGCTAAGGGGGGATCCTACACAGCAGCATATGTAAATATGCTAAAAAAAAAAAAAAAAAAAAACCCAAATATAGCTTTTATTTTAGTACTGGCAGAGTTTCTGCCAGTACTTAAGATGGCGGGGACAATTGGGGGGTGGGGGAGGGAAGAGAGCTGTTTGGGAGGGATCAGGGGGTCTCATGTTTCAGGTGGGAGGCTGAGCTCTACACTAAAGCTAAAATTAACCCTGCAAGCTCCCTACAAGCTACATAATTAACCCCTTCACTGCTAGCCATAATACACGTGTGAAATGCAGCGGCATTTGGCGGCCTTCTAATTACCAAAAAGCAACGCCAAAGCCATATATGTCTGCTATTTCTGAACAAAGGGGATCCCAGAGAAGCATTTACAACCATTTGTGCCATAATTGCACAAGCTGTTTGTAAATGATTTCAGTGAGAAACCTAAAATTGTGAAAAATTTAATGTTTTTTTTAATTTGATCGCATTTGGCGGTGAAATGGTGGCATGAAATATACCAAAATGGGCCTAGATCAATACTTGGGGTTGTCTACTACACTACACTAAATCTAAAATTAACCCTAGAAGCTCCCTACATGCTCCATAATTAACCCCTTCACTGCTGGGCATAATATATGTGTAGTGCGCAGTGGCATTTAGCAGCCTTCTAATTACTAAAAAGCAACGCCAAAGCCATATATGTCTGCTATTTCTGAACAAAGGGGATCCCAGAGAAGAATTTACAACCATTTAAGCCATAATTGCACAAGCTGTTTGTAAATAATTTCAGTGAGAAACATAAAGTTTGTGAAAAAATTTGTAAAAAAGTGAACGATTTTTTGTATTTAATCGCATTTGGCGGTGAAATGGTGACATGAAATATACCAAAATGGGCCTAGATCAATACTTTGGGATGTCTACTAAAAAAAATTATATACATGTCAATGGATATTCAGAGATTCCTGAAAGATATTAGTGTTCTAATGTAACTAGCGCTAATTTTGAAAAATAATGGTTTGGAAATAGCAAAGTGCAACTTGTATTTATGGCCCTATAACTTACAAAAAAAGCAAAGAAGATGTAAACATTGGGTATTTCTAAACTCAGGACAAAATTTAGAAACTATTTAGCACGGGTGTTTTTTGGTGGTTGTAGATGTGTAACAGATTTTGGGGGTCAAAGTTAGAAAAAGTGTGTTTTTTTTCAATTTTTTCCTCATATTTTATAATTTTTTTTATAGTAAATTATAAGATATGATGAAAATAATGATATCTTTAGAAAGTCCATTTAATGGCGAGAAAAACGGTATATAATATGTGTGGGTACAGTAAATGAGTAAGATGAAAATTACAGCTAAACACAAACACCGCAAAAATGTAAAAATAGCCTTGGTCCCAAACGGACAGAAAATGGAAAAGTGCTGTGGTCATTAAGGGGTTAAGGGACGTCATCTAAGATGGCATCCCTCGAATTCCGATTGGCTGATAGGATTCTATAAGCCAATCGGAATTAAGGTAGGAAAATTCTGATTGGCTGATGGAATCAGCCGGATGATGGATCTCTTCAGCCCCCGCTTGGATCAAGACTTCAGCCGGATCATGGATCTCTTCAGCCCCTGCTTGGTTCAAGACTTCAGCCGGATCATGGATCTCTTCAGCCCCCGCTTGGATCAAGACTTCAGCCGGATGATGGACCTCTTCAGCCCGATGATGGACCTCTTCAGCCCCCGCTTGGGCTTGGATGAAGATTTCGTAGCCTCTTCTGGACGGATCGGTGATACCCGGCGTGGTGTAGATAAGGTAGGGAAATCTTCAGGGGCTTAGTGTTAGGTTTATTTAAGGGGGGTTTGGGTTAGATTAGGGGTATGTGGGTGGTGGGTTGTAATGTTGGGGGGGTATTGTATGTTTTTTTTTTACAGGCAAAAGAGCTGTTTTCTTTGGGGCATGCCCCGCAAAAGGCCCTTTTAAGGGCTGGTAAGGTAAAAGAGCTTTTCAATTTTTATTTTAGAATAGGGTAGGGCATTTTTTTATTTTGGGGGCTTTGTTATTTTATTAGGGGGCTTAGAGTAGGTGTAATTAGCTTAAAATTGTTGTAATATTTTTATAATGTTTGTAAATAATTTTTTTATTTTTTGTAACAGTTCTTTTTTTATTTTTTGTACTTTAGTTAGTTTATTTAATTGTATTTATTTATAGGTATTTTATTTAATTAATTTATTGATAGTGTAGTGTTAGGTTTAATTGTAGATAATTGTAGGTATTTTATTTAATTAATTTATTGATAGTGTAGTGTTAGGTTTAATTGTAACTTAGGTTAGGATTTATTTTACAGGTAATTTTGTAATTATTGTAACTAGGTAGCTATTAAATAGTTATTAACTATTTAATAGCTATTGTACATAGTTAAAATAAATACAAAGTTGCCTGTAAAATAAACATTAATCCTAAAATAGCTACAATCTAATTATTCGTTATATTGTAGCTATATTAGGGTTTATTTTACAGGTAAGTATTTAGCTTTAAATAGGATTAATTTATTTAATAAGAGTTAATTTATTTCGTTAGATAAAAATTATATTTAACTTAGGGGGGTGTTAGTGTTAGGGTTAGACTTAGCTTTAGGGGTTAATCCATTTATTATCCGGTCGGCAGATTAGGGGTTAATAATTGAAGTTAGGTGTCGGCGATGTTAGGGAGGGCAGATTAGGGGTTAATACTATTTATTATAGGGTTTTTGAGGCGGGAGTGAGGCGGATTAGGGGTTAATAACTTTATTATAGTAGCGGTGATGTCCGGTCGGCAGATTAGGGGTTAATAATTGTAGGTAGGTGGCGGCGACGTTGGGGGCAGCAGATTAGGGGTACATAGGGATAATGTAGGTTGCGGCGGTGTACGGAGTGGCAGATTAGGGGTTAAAAGTATAATGCAGGTGTCAGCAACAGCGGGGGCGGCAGATTAGGGATTAATAAGTGTAAGGCTAGGGGTGTTTAGACTCGGGGTTCATATTAGAGTGTTAGGTGCAGACATAGGAAGTGTTTCCCCATAGGAAACAATGGGGCTGCGTTAGGAGCTGAACACTGCTTTTTTGCAGGTTTTTTTTCAGCTCAAACTGCCCCATTGTTTCCTATGGGGGAATCGTGCACGAGCACGTTTTTTAAGCTGGCCGCGTCCGTAAGCACCGCTGGTATTGAGAGTTGCAGTGGCGGTAAATATGCCTCTACGCTCCCTTTTTGGAGCCTAACGCAGCCATTCTGTGAACTCTAAATACCAGCGGTATTTAAAAGGTGCGGGGGAAAAAAGCACGTGTAGCTAACGCACCCCTTCTAACGCAAAACTCTAAATCTAGCCGTAAAATAGCTGATAGGAAGTGAACCTATATACAGTGCACTGCCTTGTGAGCTCACACAACAGGTATGTGAAGTGTTAATGTAAGATCTGTAAACTGTTGAGATGAAAAGTTGGTTTCAGCTTGAAAGCACTGGAGAATTCTCACTCAAACAAAGGTATATGTGTTAAACATTATTTAGCAATGAAAGCTGCTGTGGGATTTGTTGGCTGCAGTAAGAGATGGGAATAGTATTAATAATGTGTGCTTGCTTGTGTGAGTGCATGTTCTGTGCTTGTGTGTACGTAGGTGTGCATGTGTGTCTGTGTGTGGATGTGTCTGTGTGTATGCAGCATGTGTGTGCTTGAGTGTGTGTATGTATGTATGAGTAAGTGTGTGTGCGCATGCCATGTGTGTATGTGTGAGTGTGTGTGCTTGTGCGTGTGTGTATGTATGTGTGTCTGTGGGTGCACGTGTGTGTATGTATATGTGTGCTTGTGTGAGCGCATGTGTGTATGTCTCTTGGCTACACAACCAGGGCAGTTCCATTTTTTATTTATATCATGGTGAATGGACTCTTGTGTCGTTTTCTAGTATGGCTATGGCAATGGATTTGTTCTAAATGTTTTAAAAAAAAACAGAAAAATGAAAATATACATTAAAATAAAAAAAATGTAAGATTTTAAGAGAGAAAAATGTTTTCTTTTCTTTTTTGTTTGTTTTTGATTTTTTAAAGAGGAGGGATAAATAATATAATATATATAATATATACATTGTTTTAATGTATAATATAGTATATATATATATATATATATATATATATATATATATATATATATATATATATATATATATATATATATATATACATATATATATGTATATATTGCAATTTGAGGGGGGCCTTCATGGATTCTTGCACCGGGGCCCTTCTAGTTACGCCCATGGATCATACGCTTTAAATATAATAAATAAAATAATGAATTGTTATGTAATGCTGTATGTTGGGGGCAGAGTTAGCTGCCAAACTGCAAGGAGCTCCGTGTCTTAACCTCTTATTTGGAATTGGAAGTAAATTAGAGACTTTTTGGGCTTGTCTTTAATCCTATTAATTTTACCTAACTATCGTGAGTTACTCATTTTCTTAAACAATAGACCATGATAAGAATATGATTGTATCATATAAATATAAGTCTATAAATGGCTACTGGCTTCTATCGATGCCTCAAAAGTGCACTGTGATCTTAGGATCGATGCCTCAAAAGTGCACTGTGATCTTAGGATGACGTCATTTAAAGGAAGCTTCATTCGGGAAGAAGACGTCGAACGAAGAGAATGCTCCGCGTCGGATGTCTTGAAGATGGAGCCGTTCCACGCCAGATGGATGAAGATAGAAGATGCTGTCTGGGTGAAGACTTCTGCGGGCTTGGATGAAGACTCAGCCGTTTGGATGAAGACTTCTGCCGGCTTCTTGGAGGATGGATGTCGGATCTTCAAAACTGTAAGTGAATCTTTTTCTTTTATTTTTATTGAGGTTTAATTTTACGGCATACAAAAAAAAAACAATATTTCAATCTTTACAGATAAATTGTTCCATATCAGGAATCCATACAAGTTACACAGATAGACAATGCACATTTATATAACATATCTAGAAATCATAATAAACAAAATATTTGCCGAGTAGACTATATGTCTTCCAAATAATATATAAGGCCACTTTTGGACCCTGTAGTACTATAGAAATAACAGTTACAGAAGACAATCACGAACAGTAAAGGACCACTCTTGGGTCCCAAATTGTAAACCTCTATTTTTTTTATAGCATTGATAGTAGAATCTAGTTAACCCTGTTTTTCAGTCATAATATCTTATAGATATAGAATATCCCATATGGAAAACAATGGCCTCTCTTGGACCCTGACTTTTAACATCTACTAACAGGGGAGCTTGGTAGGGAGCATGTAATATAATAGAGCATATAGGGCCACTCTTGGACCCTTAGGACTATATGGTAAAACAAACATGAAAGTAAACTATCAACACAGACCCTGTGCACGTTAAAATTTTAGCTTAGAGATTAAATAAAGAAAGCACTTTACTTTAGCGAATAACAGAGGGGGTTAGTATATTCAACTAAGGCACCTTCTATACAAGCTTGAATCAAAAGCAGATAGGCTTAAGTATAGGATGTAGGACTCACCATTATCAACACATATATACTATGTAATTGTTTACTATTAACAGAAAATATAATACAACTAACATTAACTCAATGAGTTCTGTAGTTGATATGGCAGTGATATTGTTCTCTACAAAAAAAAAAGGCAAAAGATAAAACACAACCATCAGGAGGTTAGATGAAGATATTCAGGTTATAGGTCTGGAGCCTAGGTCATATCTTTAAAGAGGGAGTGTAGCTTCTTAGATCTAATACTCTCAACAATATATATTCCTATTGAATAGATTATCTTGATAGAAGCTGTTTACATATCTAGTAAATTCAACAAGCAAGCAGCATGTATTCCTTTTCCTCAGGGAGGCAAACCAGACAGAAAAACATCTCTAATAGTCTAACCTACCGGGAGTTATAATCAGATCAAATAAGTGTGTGCATATTCGCAGATTTATATCATTTTTAATATTTTTACTGTAGTTTGTGTCAAACTAAAATCTGGGATAAAACCTCCTATTAGCAAGGCACATTAAGTAAATTATATCAAGGGATAAAACAACCCAGCCACCCTGGCCGCAGGCAGCTGGTTTAAGTAAATGAAAATTCTTGAAGGGCATGATAGATATTAAATTCTATATCTAGCTTAAGCTTTGATGTTATCATGTCTGCTTACATCATCACCCCTACCTCATACAAGAAGGCTATAACATTTAAATGATAAGGACTGAAGAGGAAAATACAATTTTTATATTGTTTGGCTAAAAAAAAAAAGCTCTTTCATTATTGCTCACACTGCCTTTGTGCTATCAAATAATGAGCATATGAATATATTATCAGCCCTATGAAACATATTAATCATCAGTAAGGGGAGGTATTTGTTCTTTGCATAAGGTAAACAATTTCAGTGGTATGTGAGCTAGAAGAGTATAATAGCTGTTCCACCTGACTTCCATATAATATAAGTGCATAGCCAATCATGAATGTCTCAGATCTATAGATCGTCATATAGAAATAGCCAAAGGACCTTAAGTAACAATGTTCTCACCAAACCTGAGTGGATTACTTCCATAGGCAGTAATTATACACACGGTTTAACTCCTCAAGCATATTCAGGCTGTGAATGTTAAGAGCATAACTATTGCTCTGAATTCCTATCCAATACCGGTTCTAACTCCTTGTAACTTGTGTACTGCTAAGAAAAAAACAAGCAGAAGTATCCCCTTGATGACCGGAGGACAAATTCTTGTAGGGTTTCCATGCAGCAGTCCCAAAGCTGTGATAACTTTAGTATCGCCGACTGCGACACAATCTGAAAGCATAACCGCTTCCCATAGCCAGTAACCAAAGCTCTGCCTCACCAAACACTGCTGATGGTCTCCGTGTAGCAGAAGGGAAACTTTAGCCCGATCCATCTTACTGGTATCAGCCACATCAATTAGGGCACAACTTGATCTGTGTAAATCGCTGTAAACAGCAGCTGGACCTGCAGAATCTCTCTGTATTTTCCCGTCCATAATGAAAGTAGGAGCAGTGTCTTCCACGCGCAGGCCGGTTGCTTCACTATTCTCTAAGCTGCTCACGATTCTCCCAGTTGATCGTGAGGCTGTAAGGGGTGTCGAGGTGAATTCTCCATCCTCCTCCCTTTCGTAGGTTGGATCAAGTTTAAAGCAGTTACCGATAAGCCTGCTAAGCCTTTGAAAGTGTTTCTCCAATAGCTCGATGACAGATGCTTCTACTTCTCGCATAGTTACCGCCATATTGATTTAAGATGCGGACTAGCTGCATAGTCTTACAGATGATTTTTAAGTGTGAGGGTGTCTCTCTTAGCAGATTAAGCTCTTGAGAAAAATAACAATATATATACGGCACAACAAGCCTTTTTGCCCGGGTTCCCGGGGGCGGTTAGATGAAGGTCTGACCTGTTTCTAAGCCGCTACTGCATACCTTCTCGTTCCGGTACTTCAGGACTGAAGTTGGCGACACAACGCAGATAAAATTGTTCAGCAAAGTTTGTAGTTTTAGGATATGTCATATATGATCAGGAATGATACCATAGACTGGCTATATGCAGCAGAAATATATGCAGTCTCTAAAAATAAACGACCATCATGGACGCCGCCCGGAAGCATCCCCTCGCGTTAGGATTTTTTAAGGGTGTATTGGGTGGGTTTTATTTTTAGATTAGGGTTTGGGCTGCAATAGAGCTAAATGCCCTTTTAAGGGCAATGCCCATCCAAATGCCCTTTTCAGGGCAATGGAGAGCTTAGGTTTTTTTTAGTTAGGTTTTTATTTGGGGGGTTTGGTTGTGTGGGTGGTGGGTTTTACTGTTGGGGGGGGGGGTATTTGTATTTTTTATTTACAGGTAAAAGAGCTGATTTCTTTGGGGCAATGCCCCGCAAAAGGCCCTTTTAAGGGCTATTTGTAGTTTATTGTAGGCTAGGGGTTTTTTTATTTGGGGGGGGGGGCTTTTTTATTTTCATAGACCTAGATTTGGAGTTTGGCGTTAGCCGTGAAAACCAGCGTTAGAGGCTCCTAACGCTGGTTTTAGGCTACCGCCGGTATTTGGAGTCACTCAAAATAGGGTCTAACGCTCACTTTTCATCCGCGACTTTTCCATACCGCAGATCCCCTTACGTAAATTGCGTATCCTATCTTTTCAATGGGATCTTTCTAACTCCGGTATTTAGAGTCGTTTCTGAAGTGAGCGTTAGACATCTAACGACAAAACTCCAGCCGCAGGAAAAAAGTCAGTAGTTAAGAGCTTTCTGGGCTAACGCTGGTTTATAAAGCTCTTAACTACTGTGCTCTAAAGTACACTAACACCCATAAACTACCTATGCACCCCTAAACCGAGGTCCCCCCACATCGCCGACACTCAAATAATTTTTTTTAACCCCTAATCTGCCGACCGCCACCTACGTTATCCTTATGTACCCCTAATCTGCTGCCCCTAACACCGCCGACCCCTGTATTATATTTATTAACCCCTAACCTGCCCCCCACAATGTCGCCTCCACCTACCTACACTTATTAACCCCTAATCTTCCGACCGCAAAGCGTCGCCACCTACGTTATCCTTATGTACCCCTAATCTGCTGCCCCTAACACCGCCGACCCCTATATTATATTTATTAACCCCTAATCTGCCCCCCTCAACGTCCCCTCCACCTGCCTACACTTATTAACCCCTAATCTGCCGACCGGACCTGAGCGCTACTATAATAAAGTTATTAACCCCTAATCCACCTCACTAACCCTATAATAAATAGTATTAACCCCTAATCTGCCCTCCATAACATCGCCGACACCTAACTTCAATTATTAACCCCTAATCTGCCGACCGGAGCTCACCGCTATTCTAATAAATGTATTAACCCCTAAAGCTAAGTCTAACCCTAACACTAACACCCCCCTAAATTAAATATAATTTTAATCTAACGAAATTAATTCTCTTATTAAATAAATTATTCCTATTTAAAGCTAAATACTTACCTGTAAAATAAACCCTAATATAGCTACAATATAAATTATAATTATATTATAGCTATTTTAGGATTAATATTTATTTTACAGGTAACTTTGTATTTATTTTAACCAGGTACAATAGCTATTAAATAGTTAAGAACTATTTAATAGCTAAAATAGTTAAAATAATTACAAATTTACCTGTAAAAGAAATCCTAACCTAAGTTACAATTAAACCTAACACTATACTATCAATAAATTAATTAAATAAACTACCTACAATTACCTACAATTAACCTAACACTACACTATCAATAAATTAATTAAATACAATTCCTACAAATAAATACAATTAAATAAACTTGCTAAAGTACAAAAAATAAAAAAGAACTAAGTTACAAAAAATAAAAAAATATTTACAAACATAAGAAAAATATTACAACAATTTTAAACTAATTACACCTACTCTAAGCCCCCTAATAAAATAACAAAGCCCCCCAAAATAAAAAAATGCCCTACCCTATTCTAAATAACTAAAGTTCAAAGCTCTTTTACCTTACCAGCCCTGAACAGGGCCCTTTGCGGGGCATGCCCCAAGAAGTTCAGCTCTTTTGCCTGTAAAAAAAAAATACAATACCCAAGCCCCCCAACATTACAACCCACCACCCACATACCACTAATCTAACCCAAACCCCCCTTAAATAAACCTAACACTAAGCCCCTGAAGATCTTCCTACCTTGTCTTCATCTCACCGGGTTCAACGATCTGTCCAGAAGAGCTCCTCCGATGTCCTGATCCAAGCCCAAGCGGGGGCTGAAGAGGTCCATGATCCAGCTGAAGTCTTCATCCAAGCGGGAGCTGAAGAGGTCCATGATCCGGATGAAGTCTTCTATCAACGGCATCTTCAATCTTCTTTCTTCCGGATCCATCTTGCAGACCTCCGACGCGGAACATCCTGCTGGCCCGAAGGACTAACGACGAATGACGGTTCCTTTAAGGGACGTCATCCAAGAATTCCGAATTCCGAATTCTATCAGCCAATCGGAATTAAGGTAGGAATATTCTGATTGGCTGATGGAATCAGCCAATCAGAATCAAGTTCAATCCGATTGGCTGATCCAATCAGCCAATCAGATTGAGCTCACATTCTATTGGCTGATCGGAACAGCCAATAGATTGCAAGCTCAATCTGATTTACAGGCAAAAGAGCTGAACTTCTTGGGGCATGCCCCGCAAAGGGCCCTGTTCAGGGCTGGTAAGGTAAAAGAGCTTTGAACTTTAGTTATTTAGAATAGGGTAGGGCATTTTTTTATTTTGGGGGGCTTTGTTATTTTATTAGGGGGCTTAGAGTAGGTGTAATTAGTTTAAAATTGTTGTAATATTTTTCTTATGTTTGTAAATATTTTTTTATTTTTTGTAACTTAGTTCTTTTTTATTTTTTGTACTTTAGCAAGTTTATTTAATTGTATTTATTTGTAGGAATTGTATTTAATTAATTTATTAATAGTGTAGTGTTAGGTTAATTGTAGGTAATTGTAGGTAGTTTATTTAATTAATTTATTGATAGTATAGTGTTAGGTTTAATTGTAACTTAGGTTAGGATTTCTTTTACAGGTAAATTTGTAATTATTTTAACTATTTTAGCTATTAAATAGTTCTTAACTATTTAATAGCTATTGTACCTGGTTAAAATAAATACAAAGTTACCTGTAAAATAAATATTAATCCTAAAATAGCTATAATATAATTATAATTTATATTGTAGCTATATTAGGATTTATTTTACAGGTAAGTATTTAGCTTTAAATAGGAATAATTTATTTAATAAGAGTTAATTTATTTCGTTAGATTTAAATTATATTTAACTTAGGGGGGTGTTAGTGTTAGGGTTAGACTTAGCTTTAGGGGTTAATACATTTATTAGAATAGCGGTGAGCTCCGGTCGGCAGATTAGGGGTTAATAATTGAAGTTAGGTGTCGGCGATGTTAGGGAGGGCAGATTAGGGGTTAATACTATTTATTATAGGGTTAGTGAGGCGGATTAGGGGTTAATAACTTTATTATAGTAGCGCTCAGGTCCGGTCAGCAGATTAGGGGTTAATAAGTGTAGGCAGGTGGAGGCGACGTTGTGGGGGGCAGATTAGGGGTTAATAAATATAATATAGGGGTCGGCGATGTTAGGGCAGCAGATTATGGGTACATAAGGATAATGTAAGTAGCGGCGGTTTACGGAGCGGCAGATTAGGGGATAATAATAATATGCAGGGGTCAGCGATAGCGGGGGTGGCAGATTAGGGGTTAATAAGTGTAAGGTTAGGGGTGTATAGACTCGGGGTACATGTTAAAGTGTTAGGTGCAGACGTAGGAAGTGTTTCCCCATAGCAAACAATGGGGCTGCGTTAGGAGCTTAACGCGACTTTTTTGCAGGTGTTTTTTTTTTCAGCTCAAACAGCCCCATTGTTTCCTATGGGAGAATCGTGCACGAGCACGTTTTTGAGGCTGGCCGCTTGCGTAAGCAACTCTGGTATCGAGAGTTGAAGCTGCGTTAAAAATGCTCTACGCTCATTTTTTGGAGCCTAACGCAGCCTTTATGTGGACTCTCAATACCAGAGTTATTTTTATGCTGCGGCCAGAAAAAAGCCGGCGTTAGTTTTTCGGGTCGTTACCGACAAAACTCCAGATCTAGCCGATAGGGTCCTTAGATTAGGTGTAATTAGTTTAAATCTTTGATAATTTCTTTTTTTTTGTGTAACTTAGTGTTTATTTTTTTTGTAACTTAGTGTTTGTTATTTTTTGTAACTTAGTTGTTAGTTTTTTGTAACTTAGTAATTTTTTTGTGTAGATTAAAATTATTTGAGTATGGTTAGATGTTTAAATATATAATATAGTTAATTTAATTTGTAGTTTAATGTAATTTTAGTATAACAGTTAGGGTAGATTAATTATTAATTTAATATAGTTTAATGTAATTGTAGGATAATTGTTAGGGTAGGTTAATTAGTAGTTTAATATAGTTTAATGTAATTGTAGTATAATAGTTAGTGTAGGTTAATTAGTAGTTTAATATAGTTTCATTTAAATCTAAAGGTAAGTAGTGATGTCCCGATCTGTTCGCCCGCGAACCGTTCACAGCGAACATAGGTTGTTCGCGTTCGCGTTTGTGGGCGAACACATGGCGATGTTCGATCCGCCCGTATGTGTCATCATTGTGGAAACTTTGACCCTTTATGTCACAGCCGCCTGACACATTAGAGCCAATCAACATCAGACACTCCCTCACAGACACTCCCAGCTACTCGGAATCCGCCATTTTAGACTCATAACGACCTTGCTTTTTTAATGAGAGGACGTGTTGTGTTTTTGCTCCTGACATTAATAGGAAAAACATAGCTAGGCTAGTGTATTTACAGTCCAGAAGGACTCCACTCATCTCTGCTGCAAGCACAGCACCCCAAAAAGCCCTTTTTAGGGCTATATTTCGTGCCGCTTTTTTTTTTTTTTTCTTTTTTTATTAGCATTTGCCTGGCTTTCAGCTGTGTGTTTAAGGCTCACAGCATATGCTGTGACTACTGCCACCACTGATATCTCCCTAACAACATTAGTTTAAATTTAACTAACCCAAAAATATAATTATTTTTCTAGTGTAATTTTTTTTCATTTTCTATCAGGCCAGTGTCACACAGCATATACTCTGGTTCATTGCTCTGTGCCAGCCAGCAGCCAGCAGTGTTAATATCCGTTTATAACATTATTTTTAATTAAAAAAAAAAAAACACAAAAAAATATTTTTCTAGTGTAATCTAATTACATTTACTATTATGCCTGTGTCTGTCAGGCTCACTCAGCATTAATATACCTCTTTTTTCAGTCTTTTGGTTAATTGGTCTGTGCCAGGCAGCCACCCAGCACTCATATCTATTTTTCTTTCACCTTAATTTTAATATAAAAAAAAAAAAGTTTAAATTTGTTTGCTAGTGTAATCTAATATAATTTTCTATCCGGCCTGTCTGTTTTGCTGACATAGAGAGCCTACTGTGTTTACTTGCTGCCCTCCCTAGTCTATGAGCCACGACTCATATGTGTTTAACCTTTTTTTAATCCCCCCCCCCCAAAAAATAATTTCAATAATTTTTCTAGTGTAATCTAATAGTATTTTCTATCAGGCGTGTGTGTATCCGACATACAGAGCCTACTGTTTTTAATAGCTGCGCTTCCAAGGCTATCAGCCACGACTCATATGTATGTGCTTAACCTTTTTCTTAAAATTTCCAAAAAAAAGTATTTAAATCATTATGCTAGTGTAATCTAATTGTATTTTCTATCAGGCCTGTGTCTAACTGTCTATCTGACTTACACAGCATACTGTTGTTATAATTGCTGCCCTACGTAGCAGCCAGCCAGTGCGACCACTCATAGAGTCATATGTGCATTGCACTTCTTAACATAATTTTAATATTAAAATCTAAAATTTTAAAATATTTTGCTAGTGTAATGTAACTTAATTTTCTATCAGTCCTGTGTTTTTGTCACTTACACAGCATAGTGTGTTAAATTGCTGCCCTACCTACCATCCACGACTCATATCTGCCAGCCTGTCTGCCAGGCCCAAGTATCCAATTAGTGGCACCAATCACAATTCTTGTAACAGTAATAAAAAAATAAAAAACATAATTTTTTGGACTGCAAATATTGTCTCCTAGGGCCATTGAATTTCATTTACCTCCTGCCTGCCACTGCCAGCCTTTTGTGCCAGGCCGTCTAGCCAACTATTTACACCAATCATAATTGTTGTCACAGTCATACAGTATAGTTATTAATTTAAATAAAAAACATTTTTAGTGTTGATCTTAACCCTCAGTTTGCTCGTGCCTTTGAATTGCACTTTTCTATAGCCTTCCAAGCCTGTGTGCCAGGCCTACTTAAAAAATATGTACATCAATCATATTTGTTGTGACAGTATTCTAATAATTAAAAATTAAATTTTTTGGTAATAGTTGCTGTGATTTGAATCCTCAGTTTGCTGGTGCCATTGAATAGCACTTTCCTCCTGCCTTGCAGCCTGCTGTGAGCCAGGTCCACCTAGCCAATTGTTGTCAGCAATCATATTTCTGTTAACAGTATTGCAAAAATTGTCAATCATCACTGTTTAGACTGTCAGTAATCAGTCTCCTAGTGTCCTTGAATTGCATCTCCCTCCTGCCTGCCATCCTTTTGTGCCAGGCCGTCTTGCCAACTATTTACACCAATCCTAATTTTTTGTCACAGTATAGTTACTAATTAAAGTTAAAAAAATCTTTATTGTGGATGATCTTAACCCTCAGTTTGCTCGTGCCTTTGAATTGCACTTTTCTACAGCCTTCCAAGCCTGTGTGCCAGGCCTACTTAAAAAATATTTACACCAATCATATTTGTTGTGACAGTATTCTAATAATTAAAAATTAAATTTTTTGGTAATAGTTGCTGTGATTTGAATCGTCAGTTTGATGGTGCCATTGAATAGCACTTTCCTCCTGCCTTGCAGCCTGCTGTGAGCCAGGCCCACCTAGCCAATTGTTGTCAGCAATCATATTTCTGTTAACAGTATTTCAAAAATTGTCAATCATCACTGTTTAGACTGTCAGTAATCAGTCTCCTAGTTTCCTTGAATTGCATCTCCCTCCTGCCTGCCATCCTTTTGTGCCAGGCCATCTTGCCAACTATTTACACCAATCCAAATTTTTTGTCACAGTATAGTTACTAATTAAAATTAAAAAAATCTTTATTGTTGATGATCTTAACCCTCAGTTTGCTCGTGCCTTTGAATTGCACTTTTCTACAGCCTTCCAAGCCTGTGTGCCAGGCCTACTTAAAAAATATTTACACCAATCATATTTGTTGTGACAGTATTCTAATAATTAAAAATTAAAATTTTTGGTAATAGTTGCTGTGATTTGAATCGTCAGTTTGCTGGTGCCATTGAATAGCACTTTCCTCCTGCCTTGCAGCCTGCTGTGAGCCAGGCCCACCTAGCCAATTGTTGTCAGCAATCATATTTCTGTTAACAGTATTTCAAAAATTGTCAATCATCACTGTTTAGACTGTCAGTAATCAGTCTCCTAGTTTCCTTGAATTGCATCTCCCTCCTGCCTGCCATCCTTTTGTGCCAGGCCGTCTTGCCAACTATTTACACCAATCCAAATTTTTTGTCACAGTATAGTTACTAATTAAAATTAAAAAAATCTTTATTGTTGATGATCTTAACCCTCAGTTTGCTCGTGCCTTTGAATTGCACTTTTCTACAGCCTTCCAAGCCTGTGTGCCAGGCCTACTTAAAAATATGTACATCCATCATATTTGTTGTGACAGTATTCTAATAATTAAAAATTAAAATTTTTGGTAATAGTTGCTGTGATTTGAATCGTCAGTTTGCTGGTGCCATTGAATAGCACTTTCCTCCTGCCTTGCAGCCTGCTGTGAGCCAGGCCCACCTAGCCAATTGTTGTCAGCAATCATATTTCTGTTAACAGTATTGCAAAAATTGTCAATCATCACTGTTTAGACTGTCAGTAATCAGTCTCCTAGTTTCCTTGAATTGCATCTCCCTCCTGCCTGCCATCCTTTTGTGCCAGGCCGTCTTGCCAACTATTTACACCAATCCAAATTTTTTGTCACAGTATAGTTACTAATTAAAATTAAAAAAATCTTTATTGTTGATGATCTTAACCCTCAGTTTGCTCGTGCCTTTGAATTGCACTTTTCTACAGCCTTCCAAGCCTGTGTGCTAGGCCTACTTAAAAAATATGTACATCAATCATATTTGTTGTGACAGTATTCTAATAATTAAAAATTAAATTTTTTGGTAATAGTTGCTGTGATTTGAATCCTCAGTTTGCTGGTGCCATTGAATAGCACTTTCCTCCTGCCTTGCAGCCTGCTGTGAGCCAGGCCCACCTAGCCAATTGTTGTCAACTCAGCAATCATATTTCTGTTAACAGTATTGCAAAAATTGTCAATCATCACTGTTTAGACTGTCAATAATCAGTCTCCTAGTTTCCTTGAATTGCATCTCCCTCCTGCCTGCCATCCTTTTGTGCCAGGCCGTCTTGCCAACTATTTACACCAATCCAAATTTTTTGTCACAGTATAGTTACTAATTAAAATTAAAAAAATCTTTATTGTTGATGATCTTAATCCTCAGTTTGCTCGTGCTTTTGAATTTCACTTTTCTACAGCCTTCCAAGCCTGTGTGCCAGGCCTACTTAAAAAATATTTACACCAATCATATTTGTTGTGACAGTATTCTAATAATTAAAAATTAAAATTTTTGGTAATAGTTGCTGTGATTTGAATCGTCAGTTTGCTGGTGCCATTAAATAGCACTTTCCTCCTGCCTTGCAGCCTGCTGTGAGCCAGGCCCCCACCTAGCCAATTGTTGTCAGCAATCATATTTCTGTTAACAGTATTGCAAAAATTGTCAATCATCACTGTTTAGACTGTCAGTAATCAGTCTCCTAGTGTCCTTGAATTGGATCTCCCTCCTGCCTGCCATCCTTTTGTGCCAGGCCGTCTTGCCAACTATTTACACTAATCCAAATTTTTTGTCACAGTATAGTTACTAATTAAAATTAAAAAAATCTTTATTGTTGATGATCTTAACCCTCAGTTTGCTCGTGCCTTTGAATTGCACTTTTCTACAGCCTTCCAAGCCTGTGTGCCAGGCCTACTTAAAAAATATTTACACCAATCATATTTGTTGTGACAGTATTCTAATAATTAAAAATTAAAAATTTTGGTAATAGTTGCTGTGATTTGAATCGTCAGTTTGCTGGTGCCATTGAATAGCACTTTCCTCCTGCCTTGCAGCCTGCTGTGAGCCAGGCCCACCTAGTCAATTGTTGTCAGCAATCATATTTCTGTTAACAGTATTTCAAAAATTGTCAATCATCACTGTTTAGACTGTCAGTAATCAGTCTCCTAGTTTCCTTGAATTGCATCTCCCTCCTGCCTGCCATCCTTTTGTGCCAGGCCGTCTTGCCAACTATTTACACCAATCCAAATTTTTTGTCACAGTATAGTTACTAATTAAAATTAAAAAAATCTTTATTGTTGATGATCTTAACCCTCAGTTTGCTCGTGCCTTTGAATTGCACTTTTCTACAGCCTTCCAAGCCTGTGTGCCAGGCCTACTTAAAAAATATTTACACCAATCATATTTGTTGTGACAGTATTCTAATAATTAAAAATTAAAATTTTTGGTAATAGTTGCTGTGATTTGAATCGTCAGTTTGCTGGTGCCATTGAATAGCACTTTCCTCCTGCCTTGCAGCCTGCTGTGAGCCAGGCCCACCTAGCCAATTGTTGTCAGCAATCATATTTCTGTTAACAGTATTGCAAACATTGTCAATCATCACTGTTTAGACTGTCAGTAATCAGTCTCCTAGTGTCCTTGAATTGCATCTCCCTCCTGCTTGCCATCCTTTTGTGCCAGGCCATCTTGCCAACTATTTACACCAATCCTAATTGTTGTCACAGTATAGTTACTAATTAAAATAAAAAAAATCTTGATTGTTGATCTTAATCCTCATTTTGCTTGTGCCATTGAATTGCACTTTTCTATTGCCTGCCAGCCTGTGTGCCAGGCCCAACTATCCAATTAGTGCTAGCAATCATATTTCTTTTAACAGTATTGCAAAATTTGTCAATCAACACTGTTTTGACTGTCAATCTGCAGTCTACTAGTGCCCTTGAATTGCATTTTCCTCCTGCCTGCCTGCCTGCCTGCCTGTGTGCCAGTCCCAACTAGCCAATTAGTGCCACCACTTATATTTATTGTAACAGGATTGGAATTTTTGTTAATCATAACTGTTTTGACTGTGATTCTTCAGTCTTCTAGTGCCATTGAATTGCAGTTTCCTTTCTCCCAGCGTGTGCCAGACAGGCTCATTTGACAAATAGTGCCAAACAATCATATTTGTTGCCACAGTACTAGTAATATTTCAAAAAATTAACAATTTGTGATTTTTAAAACATCTGTCTTTTTTGTTGTTGTCAGTCTCACAGCATATACTGTGCCCACTTTCACAGTGCCACCACTCAATTGGTGTAATAGTATTGTTAGTGTCCATTTAAAACAAAATGACAGGCAGAGGCAGGCCACCCCGCAGGTTCCATGGTCGTGGTCGTGGTGCTGTGATTCCTTTAGACCCTACAAATATGCACATTGTTCAGACGCAGGGTGCCAGGGGGGATGCAAAAACTTCTGAGGAGGACCTAGTTGAATGGCTAACACAGGAAACCCAATCTTCTTCAGCTTCCGCTGCTAGTCCTCCTAACCTTGACGCACCATCTAAGTCCAGCTGTGCTTTGGGCAGGTCTCAAGTGACCAGTGCCACTCCGCCGCCTGTCGCCACCACCAACACTAGCACCACAGCCGCTTCACTTGATCTGTCACAGGAGTTATTGACACATCATTTTGAAGAAATCAGTGATGCGCAACCATCATTGACAGAGGATGTAGATAATAGTGATCAGTCTCAGTCAGGCAGCATTACCGACATGGAGGTACGGTGTGATGATGATGATGATGTTGTACCCACTGCTGCTTCCTTTCTTGATGTTTCAGATACAAGTGAAGCGGTTGATGATGATGTGTCGGTGGATGTCACGTGGGTGCCTGCTAGAAGAGAAGAAGAAGAGGGGGAAAGTTCAGATGGGGAGACAGAGAGGAGGAGGAGGAGGAGACGATTTGGAAGCACGGGGAGGTCGTCTCAAGGAGCTAGTGGCACAGTCAGACAGCATGCATCGTCACCAGGGGTCAGCCAGACAGCCCGCCGACGCCCATCAACGCATGCTGTTGCCACCACCAGAATGCCATCATCGCAGAGCTCAGCAGTGTGGCATTTTTTTTGTGTGTCTGCCTCTGACAACAGCGATGCCATTTGCAACCTGTGCCAAAAGAAACTGAGTCGTGGGAAGTCCAACAGCCACCTAGGTACAACTGCTTTGCGAAGGCACATGGTCTCCCATCACAAAGGCCGATGGGAAGAACACATGAGTAGAAGCAGCACACAAAGTGAAAGCCGCCCTCCTCCTCCTGCTCCAGCATCTTCAGCCACGTCAACCAGTGCTGTCCTCCTTGCCCCCTCTCAACCATCCTCCACTCAGTCTCTCTTACGTAGCAGTTCCTGGTCATCTGCCCACAGTCAGGTGTCTGTCAAGGACATGTTTGAGCGTAAGAAGCCAATTTCTCAAAGTCACCCCCTTGCCCGGCGTCTGACAGCTGGCTTGTCTGAACTCTTAGCCCGCCAGCTTTTACCATACAAGCTGGTGGAGTTTGATGCTTTCAAAAATTTTGTATCTATTGGGACACCGCAGTGGAAGGTACCTGGCAGAAATTTATTTTCACAAAAGGCAATCCCAAACCTGTACTCTGTTGTGAGAAAGGAAGTTATGGCATGTCTGGCACACAGCGTTGGGGCAAGGGTCCATATGACCACGGATAGCTGGTCTGCAAAGCATGGTCAGGGCAGGTATATCACCTACACTGCGCATTGGGTAAACCTGCTGACTTCTGACAAGCATGGAATGCGTGGCTCTGCAGAAGAGTTGGTGACACCGCCACGACTTGCAGGCAGGCCTGCTGCTACCTCCTCTACTCCTCCTACTCCATCCTCTTCCATAACCTCTTCCTCGGCTGAGTCCTCTTCAACTTCTGCTTCTTGCTCCACATCTATGGCACCCCCCAGCTCCCCAGGTACTATGCTACATCCCGGGTACGGCAGTGTCACACCGTCTTGGGGTTGACTTGCCTGAAAGCGGAGAGTCACACCGCACCAGCACTCCTGACCGCCCTGAACGCACAGGTGGATCAGTGGCTGACTCCGCACCAACTGGAGATTGGCAAGGTTGTTTCTGACAATGGAAGTAATTTGGTGGCGGCATTGAAATTGGGCAAGTTGACACATGTGCCGTGCATGGCACATGTGTGTAATCTGATTGTACAACGATTTGTCCATAAGTACCCAGGCTTACAGGACGTCCTGAAGCAGGCCAGGAAGGTGTGTGGCCATTTCAGGCGTTCCTACATGGCCATGGCGCACTTGTCTGATATCCAGCGTCGAAACAACCTGCCAGTGAGGCGCTTGATTTGCGACAGCCCGACACGGTGGAATTCAACACTCCTAATGTTTGACCGCCTGCTCCAACAAGAAAAAGCTGTTAATGAGTATTTGTATGACCGGGGTGCTAGGCCAGCCTCTGGGGAGCTGGGGATATTTTTGCCAAATTACTGGACGCTCATGCGCAATGCCTGTAGGCTCATGCGTCCTTTTGAGGAGGTGACAAACCGAAGGCACCATCAGCGACATCATACCATTTGTTTTCTTCCTGGAGCGTGCCCTGCGAAGAGTGCTGGATCAGGCAGTAGATGAGCGTGAAGAGGAAGCGGGAGAGTTGTGGTGTCCATCACCCCCGCAAACAGCCGAATCAGCATTGCTTGCTGGACCTGCGGCAACGCAGGAAGAGGATTGTGAGGAAGAGGAGTCAGAGGAGGAATGTGGCTTTGGGGAGGATGAGGAGGAGGAAGACCAAGCACAACAGTCATCCCAGGGTGCTCGTTGTTGTCACCTCTCTGGTACCCGTGGTGTTGTACGTGGCTGGGGGGAAGAAGATACCATCAGTGAGATCAGTGAGGAGGAGGAACGCGACATGATTAGCTCAGCATCCAACCTTGTTCAAATGGGTTCTTTCATGCTGTCATGCCTGTTGAGGGACCCTCGTATAAAAAAGCTGAAGGAGAACGACCTGTACTGGGTGTCCACGCTCCTCGACCCCCGGTATAAGCATAAAGTGCCTGAAATGTTACCAAATTCCCGCAAGTCGGGAAGGATGGAGCATTTTCATAATAAATTAATAACTATGCTTTACACAGCGTATAAGGGTGATGTCACAGCACCACGGGAATGTAACAGGGGAAGAGATGAAATTAATCCTCCTCCTCCCACGACCACGGCGGCAAGGATTGGGCGCTTTCCTGACGTCTTGTTGATGGAGGACATGCGTACCTTTTTAACTCCCATGCACCATCAGAGCCTTTCGGGATCCAGCCTTAGAGAAAGACTCAACCGACAGGTAGCAGACTACCTAGCTTTAACTGCGGATCTCGACACTCTCAGGAGCGATGGACCCCTTGACTACTGGGTGTGCAGGCTGGACTTGTGGCCTGAGCTATCCCAATTTGCAATGGAACTTCTGGCCTGCCCCGCTTCAAGTGTCCTGTCCGAAAGGACTTTTAGTGCAGCAGGAGGTTTTGTCACTGAGAAGAGAAGTCGCCTAGGTCAAAAAAGCCTTGACTATCTCACTTTTATAAAAATGAATGAGGGCTGGATCCTGAAGGGACTGACATTGGGCGATACATTTGAATAAAAAACTACTGATGATGATATGAGCTGCCTTGGGCTACAACTGGTACACAGGCTGGCCTTTTTTTTTTGGGTTATAAAGACGGAGGACTTGCTTGACTTATCCGCCAACAACTAGTGTTCAAGCCACAAGCTTTTAGGGCACTTTATAAATGTTTTACAAACATCGATTTTTCTGGCCGCTGCTACAGCAGTTGCTCCAACAATACCCCAATTTTTCAGTCATTTGTACATTCCTAATTTTTCTGGCCTCTGCTGCATCTCTGTGGGTACAAAACTCAAATAAAAAAAATAATGCACATAACACTAATGATTAAACTGTTATGAATTGTACAACTTTACACACCATTCATATTCGGTGTACCATTCAATTGAACGCAAAATGCAACAAATTTGAAAGAGTAGGACCGACCAAGCATCTTTATTCGTCTCTTGGTTGCTCTAAATTATCTCCGTGTTCCATCTATGACATACCTGTACTCTATTGTGCAAAAAGGTGGCATATGTTGTGTTTCATGCTGTTGTGCCTGTTGCGGGTCGTGGCCCATGATATAAAAAGGCTGAAGGAGAACGACCTGTAGTAATGGGTGCCCCATCCAGTTTTTAGAAAAATGTTCCTGGTTCCTCTCAATTATCTTTTGGTTTCTAAAATGGATGCCATACCTGTACTCGCTTGTGCAAAAGGATGGCATATGTGGTGGTGTTTCCTGCAGTTGTTTCTGTTGAGGGTGCTGGACCCTCTTATAAAAAAGCTGAAGGAGAACGACCTGGAGTGGGAGTCCAAGCATGGTTTTTGGTGCTATTTCACTTTTACAAACAATTATCTGTGGGTTTCACAAATCAATGCCGTACCAGTACTCTATTGTTCCAAAGTATGCCATATGTTCTCTTTCCTGCTGGTATTTTGTTTGAGGGTCCTGGACACTCTTATAAAAAGGCCTAAGGTGAAAGAGGTGTACTGGGTGTCCACTCATTTTTATTTTCTATTTCTCATTTGACCAAAATTATCTCTGGTTTTGTAAAATCAATGCCGTACCTGTACTCTATTGTTCAAAAGGATGCCATACGTCCTCTTTCCTGCTGGTGTTTTTTTTGAGTGTCCAGGACCCTCTTATAAAAAGGCCTAAGGAGAAAGAGGTGTACTGGTTGGCCACTCATTTTTATTTTTCTATTTAACAATTGAACAAAATGATCTCTGGGTTTGTAAAATCAATGCTGTACCTGTACTCTATTGTTCAAAAGGATGCCATACGTCCTCTTTCCTGCTGGTGTTTTTTTTGAGGGTCCAGGACCCTCTTATAAAAAGGCCTAAGGAGAAAGAGGTGTACTGGCTGTCCTTCGAATCATTTTTTTTATTCAAATTTACATTTAAAAAAAAATTTCTATGGGTTTCTAAAATCTATACCTTTCCTGTACTCTATTGTTCAAAAGTATGCCATATGTCCTCTTTCCTGCTGGTTTTTTGTTTGAGGGTCCTGGACCCTCTTATAAAAAGGCCTCATGGATAAAGAATTGTACTGGGTGTCCATCCAATCATTTTTTTTTAATTAAAATTCACGGTTGCAACAAATTAACCCCGGGTTTCTAAAATCAATGCCTTTCCTATAATCTTTTTTTCACAAAGGATGCCATATGTCCTCTTTCCTACTGCTGGTTTTGTTGAGTGTCCTGGAGCCTCTGCTAAAAAGGCCTAAGGATAAAGAAGTGTACTGGGTGTCTATTCAATGTTCTTTTAGATTTCATGGTTGTAACAAATTTTTTCTGTCTTTCAAAAATCAATGCCTTTCCTGTAATCTATTTTTCAAAAGGATGCCATATGTCCTATTTCATGCTGTTCTTTCTGTTGAGGCTCCGGGACACTCTTATAAAAAGGACTAAGGATAAAGAAGTGTACTGGGTGTCCAATCAATGTTTTTTTTTCTATTTCCCGGGTCATATAACTGATCTCTGTGTTTCTAAAATCAATGCCTTTCCTGTAATCTAATTTTCAAAAGTATGCCATATGTCCTCTTTCCTGCTGGTGTTTTTTTTGAGGGTCCAGGACCCTCTTATAAAAAGGCCTAAGGAGAAAATGGTGTACTGGGTGTCCATCGAATCATTTTTTTGATTCAAATTTACATTTGCAAAAAATTATCTATGGGTTTCTAAAATCAATGCCTTTCCTGTACTCTTACTCTATTGTTAAAAAGTATACCATATGTCCCCTTTCCTGCTGGTGTTTTGTTTGAGGGTCCTGGACCCTCTTATAAAAAGGCCTAGGGAGAAAGAATTGTACTGGGTGTCCATCCAACCATTTTTTTTATTCAAATTCACGGTTGCAACAAATTATCCCCGGGTTTCTAAAATCAATGCCTTTCCTATAATCTTTTTTTCACAAAGGATGCCATATGTCCTCTTTCCTACTGATGGTTTTGTTGAGTGTCCTGGAGCCTCTGCTAAAAAGGCCGAAGGATAAAGAAGTGTACTGGGTGTCTATTCAATGTTTTTTTAGATTTCCCGTTTGTAACAAATTTTTTCTGTCTTTCTAAAATCAATGTCTTTCCTGTAATCTATTTTTCAAAAGGATGCCATATGTCCTCTTTCATGCTGTTCTTTCTGTTGAGGCTCCGGGACACTCTTCTAAAAAGGCCTAAGGATAAATAAGTGTACTGGGTGTATAATCTATTTTTTTTTAGATTTCACGGTTGCAACTAATGATCTCTGTGTTTCTAAAATCAATGCCTTTCCTGTAATCTAATTTTCTAAAGGATGCCATATGTCCTCTTTCATGCTGCTGGTTTTGTGGAGGGTCCTGGAGCCTCTGCTAAAAAGGCCTAAGGATAAATAAGTGTACTTGGTGTATAATCGAAGTTTTTTGTGATTTCACGGTTGCAACTAATGATCTCTGTGTTTCTAAAATCAATGCCTTTCCTGTAATCTAATTTTCTAAAGGATGCCATATGTCCTCTTTCATGCTGCTGGTTTTGTGGAGGGTCCTGGAGCCTCTGCTAAAAAGGCCTAAGGATAAATAAGTGTACTTGGTGTATAATCGAAGTTTTTTGTGATTTCACGGTTGCAACTAATGATCTCTGTGTTTCTAAAATCAATTCCTTTCCTGTAATCTAATTTTCTAAAGGATGCCATATGTCCTCTTTCATGCTGCTGGTTTTGTGGAGGGTCCTGGAGCCTCTGCTAAAAAGGCCTAAGGATAAATAAGTGTACTTGGTGTATAATCGAAGTTTTTTGTGATTTCACGGTTGCAACTAATGATCTCTGTGTTTCTAAAATCAATGCCTTTCCTGTAATCTAATTTTCTAAAGGATGCCATATGTCCTCTTTCATGCTGCTGGTTTTGTGTAGGGTCCTGGAGCCTCTGCTAAAAAGGCCTAAGGATAAATAAGTGTACTTGGTGTATAATCGAAGTTTTTTGTGATTTCACGGTTGCAACTAATGATCTCTGTGTTTCTAAAATCAATGCCTTTCCTGTAATCTAATTTACAAAAGTATGCTATATGTCCTCTTTCCTGCTGCTGGTTTTGTTGAGGGTCCTGGAGCCTATGCTTAAAAGGCCTAAGGATAAAGAAGTGTACTGGGTGTCTAATCTATGTTTTTTTAGATTTCATGGTTGCAAAAAATGATCCACCGGTTTCTAAAATCAATGCCTTTCCTGTAATCTATTATTCACAAGGATGCCATATGTACTTTTTAATGCTGTTGTTTCTGTTGAGGCTCCGGGAGCCTCTTAATCTTATTAAAAAGGCCTAATGAAAAATAAGTGTACTGGGTGTCTAATCAATTTTTTTTTCTATTTACCGTTTGCAACTAATGATCTCTGTGTTTCTGAAATCAATGCCTTTCCTATAATCATTTTTCAAAAGGATGCCATATGTCCTCTTTCCTGCTGCTGGTTTTGTCGAGGGTCCTGGAGCTTCTGCTGAGCATAAAAAAAAAAATCTATTTAACTTGACTTAATAACTGAAGCATGACTTCAGGAGTCAGGTGTGGTCATAGGTAGTGGTTGTTGTTAGCAGATTATTTTTATTGCAAATTGCAATTGCCACAGCGTGCATAAAATGTGCATCACTAGTTCAAATTTTAATTTATTTTTTTCCATTCAGGATTAGTTTGGGGTACGGCGCAATATTGGAAAGGCAAAAAACAGGTCTCGGTACCCGTTGATATAAGGGGTGACTACTACTGCTTTTACCAGGCTCCTCTTGGATAGCCCCAGAAAGTGTGACTATGAATCCCAAAAAGAAAATTAAATTAAGGTTGAAAACTAACTCCAAAGTAACTTGTAAGACCTGGAGCTCCTCAAACACACGTCCTACCTTAACAGCTATAGGCTCCCCAACCCACAAATCTTAACTTTTTCATGCCAATTGATATTGCCACAGCTGGAACAACAGTAAATAACATGTGCGTCACCACAGTCTCCGAAGCTGTTGTCGGATGTATACAAAAACACTGATAAAGTATTCCTTTAGGAGCGCAAAGAGATGGCTACCAGAACACTCCAGGAACTTCACAAGAGTGGCTGTATTGTGTTTCTGGTGATGTTTGAGACATCTGGGTAGTGTACAGGGAGGGCAAAAATCGTCTCCATCTCTGTGCACCAAAGGACATGACGTCCTTGTCATCCATAAGCACATGAAATTGCTGGCATTTTTGTTGCTTCAAGAAGTTCATTTTTTGTGGTGATAGATAGTACAGAATTAAATAAACTTTGGTTTCCTACCATACTCAAGACAATCTTGTATTTCAAAATTCGTACTTGCTGTGGGAAACAGTGGCCTGTCCATACCAGGAAGATGATTTAGACAGAAGTAACGAGCTCTGCTTGCAGGTGACACATGTTTATCGTCAATCATCAAAGGGGTTGCGTGCAGAATATGGCTGATGGCCCCTTATTCACATGTTTGTCCAGAGCCACAATATTTGCAAACAGCCAGAAGAAAGGTCGTTTCTCACCAGCCTTAAGTTGAGCTTCATTTACCAAATGCTGATATTAAAAAAAATAGACAAACAGTGCCTTAAATAACACATTTGCGATATGGATTCACCAGAGCAAGGTCATTGCAAGTACTAAGTTCCCACGATAACAAAATTAAAATGCCACAACTATGCAATCTTCACCTTCAGATTATTATTGTCACACTCCATTGTACTCCTATGCCCAGCTCCCTGCTCTTGTTTTTGTTGAGGGTCCTGGAGCCTCTGCTGAAAAGGCCTATAGATAATAAAGTGTACTGGGTGTCTGTTCAATGTTTTTTTTTATTTCCCGGTTGCAAGTAATTATCTCAGTGTTTCTAAAATCAATGCCTTTCCTGTAATCTATAATTCAAAAAGATTGACATATGTCCTCTTTCATGCTGTTGTTTCAGTTGCGGCTCCGGGACCCTCATATTAACAAGGCCTGAGGATAAATAAGTGTAACCGGTGTCTAATGAATGTTTTTTTCTATTACACGGGTCATATAAATGATCTGTCGGTTTCTAAAATCAATGCCTTTACTGTAATCTTTTATTCAAAAGGATGACATATCTCCTCTTTCATGCTGTTGTTTCGGTTGAGGCTCCGGGACCCTCGTATTAAAAAGGCCTGAGCATAAATAAGTGTCACGGCTGTGTAATCAATGTTTTTTTCTAATTTCACGGTTGCAAATAATGATCTGTGGGTTTCTAAAATCAATGCCTTTCCTGTAATCTTTTATTCAAAAGGATGACATATCTCCTCTTTCATGCTGTTGTTTCGGTTGAGGCTCCGGGACCCTCGTATTAAAAAGGCCTGAGCATAAATAAGTGTCACGGCTGTGTAATCAATGTTTTTTTCTAATTTCACGGTTGCTAATAATGATCTGTGGGTTTCTAAAATCAATGTCTTTACTGTAATCTTTTATTCAAAAGGATGACATATCTCCTCTTTCATGCTGTTGTTTTGGTTGAGGCTCCGGGACCCTCTTATTAAAAAGGCCTGAGCATAAATAAGTGTCACGGCTGTGTAATCAATGTTTTTTTCTAATTTCACGGTTGCAAATAATGATCTGTGGGTTTCTAAAATCAATGCCTTTACTGTAATCTTTTATTCAAAAGGATGACATATCTCCTCTTTCATGCTGTTGTTTCGGTTGAGGCTCCGGGACCATCGTATTAAAAAGGCCTGAGCATAAATAAGTGTCACGGGTGTGTAATCAATTTTTTTTTTCTAATTTCACGGTTGCAAATAATGATCTGTGGGTTTCTAAAATCAATGCCTTTCCTGTAATCTTTTATTCAAAAGGATGACATATCTCCTCTTTCATGCTGTTGTTTCGGTTGAGGCTCCGGGACCCTCGTATTAAAAAGGCCTGAGCATAAATAAGTGTCATGGCTGTCTAATGAATGTTTTTTTCTAATTTCACGATTGCAAATAATGATCTGTGGGTTTCTAAAATTAATGCCTTTCCTGTAATCTTTTATTCAAAAGGATGACATATCTCCTCTTTCATGCTGTTGTTTCGGTTGAGGCTCCGGGACCCTCGTATTAAAAAGGCCTGAGCATAAATAAGTGTCACGGCTGTCTAATCAATGTTTTTTTCTAATTTCACGGTTGCAAATAATGATCTGTGGGTTTCTAAAATCAATGCCTTTCCTGTAATCTTTTATTCAAAAGGATGACATATCTCCTCTTTCATGCTGTTGTTTCGGTTGAGGCTCCGGGACCCTCATATTAAAAAGGCCTGAGCATAAATAAGTGTCATGGGTGTGTAATCAAATTTTTTTTCTAATTTCACGGTTGCAAATAATGATCTGTGGGTTTCTAAAATCAATGCCTTTCCTGTAATCTTTTATTCAAAAGGATGACATATCTCCTCTTTCATGCTGTTGTTTCGGTTGAGGCTCCGGGACCCTCGTATTAAAAAGGCCTGAGCATAAATAAGTGTCACGGCTGTGTAATCAATGTTTTTTTCTAATTTCACCGTTGCAAATAATGATCTGTGGGTTTCTAAAATCAATGCCTTTCCTGTAATCTTTTATTCAAAAGGATGACATATCTCCTCTTTCATGCTGTTGTTTCGGTTGAGGCTCCGGGACCCTCGTATTAAAAAGGCCTGAGCATAAATAAGTGTCACGGGTGTGTAATCAATTTTTTTTTCTAAATTCACGGTTGCAAATAATGATCTGTGGGTTTCTAAAATTAATGCCTTTACTGTAATCTTTTATTCAAAAGGATGACATATCTCCTCTTTCATGCTGTTGTTTCGGTTGAGGCTCCGGGACCCTCGTATTAAAAAGGCCTGAGCATAAATAAGTGTCACGGGTGTGTAATCAATGTTTTTTTCTAATTTCACGGTTGCAAATAATGATCTGTGGGTTTCTAAAATCAATGCCTTTACTGTAATCTTTTATTCAAAAGGATGACATATCTCCTCTTTCATGCTGTTGTTTCGGTTGAGGCTCCGGGACCCTCGTATTAAAAAGGCCTGAGCATAAATAAGTGTGACGGGTGTGTAATCATTTTTTTTTTCTAAATTCACGGTTGCAAATAATGATCTGTGGGTTTCTAAAATCAATGCCTTTACTGTAATCTTTTATTCAAAAGGATGACAGTACTACCAAAATACAGCCAATGAAGGGCCTTAGGAAGACTGAGCCAAGGTTGGATTGTAGTATTTGGTTAGGCTAATCATGATGGCCATGTAGACCACCACCACCGAGAGTCCTGGAAGTAACAGGGATGATGAGATGAAAGAGCTAAGAATAGTAGAACTTGAAACAACAGAGTTAGCCATGGGTTTTAGTGCAAAACCGCTTGGCTTTTTTTTGCCTTTGGGTGCGGCTATTCATGCAGGCCATATAGAGCTGAAAACATTCGGTGTCATATCAGCTATTAAACTAATAAGAACAGTACTACCAAAATACAGCCAATGAAGGGCCTTAGGAAGACTGGGCCAAGGTTGGATTGTAGTATTTGGTTAGGCTAATCCTGATGGCCATGTAGACCACCACCACCGAGAGTCCTGGAAGTAACAGGGATGATGAGATGAAAGAGCTAAGAATATTAGAAATTGAAACAACAGAGTTAGCCATGGGTGTTAGTGCAAAACCGCTTGGCTTTTTTTTGGCTTTGGGTGCGGCTATTCATGCAGGCCATATAGAGCTGAAAACATTCGGTGTCGTATCAGCTATTAAACTAATAAGAACAGTACTACCAAAATACAGCCAATGAAGGGCCTTAGGAAGACTGGGCCAAGGTTGGATTGTAGTATTTGGTTAGGCTAATCATGATGGCCATGTAGACCACCACCACCACCGAGAGTCCTGGAAGTAACAGGGATGATGAGATGAAAGAGCTAAGAATATTAGAACTTGAAACAACAGAGTTAGCCATGGGTGTTAGTGCAAAACCGCTTGGCTTTTTTTTGGCTTTGGGTGCGGCTATTCATGCAGGCCATATAGAGCTGACAACATTCGGTGTCGTATCAGCTATTAAACTAATAAGAACAGTACTACCAAAATACAGCCAATGAAGGGCCTTAGGAAGACTGAGCCAAGGTTGGATTGTAGTATTTGGTTAGGCTAATCATGATGGCCATGTAGACCACCATGTAGTAATAAGAACAGTACTACCAAAATACAGCCAATGAAGGGCCTTAGGAAGACTGAGCCAAGGTTGGATTGTAGTATTTGGTTAGGTTAATCATGATGGCCATGTAGACCACCACCACCGAGAGTCCTGGAAGTAACAGGGATGATGAGATGAAAGTGCTAAGAATAGTACTACTTGAAACAACAGAGTTAGCCATGGGTGTTAATCCAAGACCGCTTGGATTTATTTTTGTATTGGGTGCAGCTAATCATGCAGGCCATATAGAGCTGACAACATTCGGTGTGGTATCAGCTATAAAAATAATAAGAACTGTACTATCAAAATACAGACAATGAAGGGCCTATGAAGACTGAGCAAAGGTTGGATTGTAGTATTTTGTTCGGCTAATCATGATGGCCATGTAGACCGCCCGTAACAGGGATGAAAGTGCTAAGAATAGTACTAATTTAAACAACAGCTATTAAAATGCGAAGGACATTACTAATTAACACAACATAGTTACCATGGGTCGCAGACCAAGAGCAGATGTCTTATTATTATATTTTGTATGGGTAATCATCCAGGCCGTATAGACCTCACCAAATAGGGGGAGTTACAGAGATTAAAGTGCTAAGAATGGTAGTACTTAAAACACAACCTCGTTAAAATAGGTAGCAGACCACATGTCTTATTATTATAATTTTTCAGGGTAATCTGGCAGGCCATATAGAACTCCCCCGATAGGGGGGGGGGAACAGGGATTAAAGTGCTAAGAAAAGTACTAATTGACACAAGCTAGTTGGGTCCAAGAACGCATGTTTGATTATTAGAATTTATTAGGGTTATTATATATCTAACAAATCTATCTATTTCTCTTCTATCGATTCTATCAAACTATCAATCTATGTATATCTATCTATCCTATCTATCACTATCAATCTATCTTCTGTCCGGGATGTTTTGAGACAGCCACTTTGGGAATGTTAGTTGATTTAGACACATTATGGCTTAAAAGCAGACTCTGCATCAACTATGTAATTTTCCATGGGAGTTTTGCCAGGGATCCCCCTCCAGCATGCAACAGTCCAGGTGTTAGTACCCTTGAAACAACTTTTCCATCACTATTGTGGCCAGAAAGAGTCCTTGTAGGTTTTAAAGTTCGCCTGCCTATTGAATTCAATGGCGGTTCGCGCGTTCGCAAACAATACCAGAAGTTCGAGTCCGCGGTTCGCGAACCGAAAATTTTAGGTTCGCGACATCACTAAAGGTAAGTTTAAATTTATTATAAGATAGGGATGACTTAATATTTAATGTACAGTTAGTGGGTTGTTAGGTTTAGGGGTTAATAGGTTAATTTAGTTTATGGCAATGTGGGGGGCTGGCGGTTTAGAGGTTAATAACTTTATTTAGTTGTGATGGGCTCTGTGAGCGTCGGGATAGAGGTTAATAACATAATATAGGTGGTGGCGGTGTAGGGGGCAGCAGATTAGGGGTTAATAACATAATGTAGGTGGTGGCGGTGTAGGGGGGCAGCAGATTAGGGGTTAATAACATAATGTAGGTGGCGATGGGCTCCGGCAGCGGTGGGATAGGGGTTAATAAGTTTATTAGAGTTGTGGTGGGCTCCGGGAGCAGCGGGATTGGGGTTAATAACTTTATTTAGTTGCAGTGGGCTCCGGGAGCGGCGGGATAGGGGTTAAACAGTTTAGTATAGTGGCGGTGTTTAGTGACAGTTTACAAATAAAGCTGTGAAAAAGCGGAATAGCAGTGAGATCGATGACTGTTAGTTAACAACAGTCCGCTGCTCATCGCCCCGTACTTGGTGCGCAGCTTTTTGACAGCTTTTTTGTTAAAGGGCCACTAAACCCAAAATCTTTCTTTCATGATTCAGATAGAGAATAGAAATTTAAACAACATTACAATTTACTTCTATTATTTATTTTGCTTCATTTTTTAGATATCATTAGTTGAAGAAAAAGCAATGCACATGGTGAGCCAATCCTAGATATGCTTTTCAGCAAAGAATATCTAGAGAAATAAAACAAATTAGATAATATAAGTAAATTAGAAAGATGTTTAAAATTGCATTCTCTTTCTAAATCATGAAAGAAAAAATGTGGGTGTCATGTCCCTTTAAATATGGAGAGCGTATTCAGGTCCACGGCCGCAATGTTAGGCGATGTCAGGCGAGCGTATTGGTGCCGTCGAATGCAGCACAGTTGATGACTTGATAAGCAGGCCTCTCAGTATCAAATGAAAGACGTAAACCTTTAAAGAAAAAGTTTATTTGGAATACAAATGTCATGAAGTGAAAATAGTTAAAAGAATATATATACACCTAACTCAAATATTATTGTACCTGTAGCCACAGCATCTAGCAATTTATCTTGGCAATTCATAATGGGAAATGAAACCACATTTTTCTTTAATGACTCAGAGAATACAATTTTAAACAACTTTCCAATTTACTTACATTATCAAATTTGCTTCATTTACTACTGAGAGCTAGCTGAACACATACGATGAGTTAATGAAAATAAGTGCAGCCACCAATAAACTGCTGGCTCAGGAGTAGTGCATCCTGCTCCTGAGCCAACCTAGGTATGCTTTTCAACAAAGGATACAAAGAACATAAAGATAATGGAATAAATTGGAAAATTGTCTAAAATTGCATGCTTTATTTTGACTTTACTGTCCTGTTTGGAACTAGTTGTGTTTTAAGTTGCTACCAGGGATTGCTAGATATTTCAGTAGCTTAGGATGGACCTCAGCCATAATACATGACATATATAAAAGGCTGAGCAGTTGCATTCAGTGTTGTGCATCTATTGTTAGACTGTCCCCCTTATCCACTGATTAATTTAATTTACCACGTTTAGATCTAGATTAGGAGTTGATCGCAGTTTAGGGCTACCGCTCTCACGTTAACTTAGCTAGACGGAGGTTTCTTGTTAAAGCCCTTTGCCTGAGACCTCATATCTTTGAGCTCTTTTAACTTTTAAATGCAATTTTTTTAAAAATATTTTATCAGACAGTGTTATTATGAGTGTAACTATACTGTTAAATGTCTTTTTGTTGTGTTTTGTGCCAGAGCTCTGAAGTCACGTTAACCCGACGTGTTGTGTTTTGTGCCAGAGCTCTGAAGTCACGTTAACCCGACGTGCTTTAAATTTGAGCTTAAGTGAGCTTGTTTAGTTTAACTCATAATACAAGTGCTATTTCAGTTGCGTTCAAAGAGTTGCAAAATACCCCATATCACTTGCGCGCTGCAGTTAATGCGTCACTCACAATCTAGCCCGTATGGGACGTGCTCATATTAGTGTCAAAATGCTCCCTTATTCGAAAGTGCTGCGAGGCAGCAATATATTTAAAAGAAATCTGATGTGATGTTGAGAAGCCAGCAAAATATTAAAAAGTGGTGACATTACTCTTTAAAGACAGCATCGCCGAGAGGCATTTTACTATACATCGCAATGGGTGGTGATGCTGGTGAAATATTCCAAGCCACTTCGGCACCGACATTGGCAATCGTTGTTATTTATAAGAAAAAAGATGGTATCTTCTCTGGAGGCTCCCACTGGCCGGACTCCTTTGCCATAATTCGATCAGTAAAATTACATCATTAACATGGCCGGACGTGAAAAGAGACTGGTTATCTAGCATTGTTGTTTTTCAAGATGACGTGAATCAAACCGCTTGATTGGATAATACAACAACACGTGTCTGCTTCCACATTGAATTGAATAACCTCCCGTGATTGGCCCCAAAAATCACATGACATCTCCAGACCTCAAGCGGAACTTATTCACTAAGACTACCTGATTGAGGACTGAATATGTACTCAATTCATTGGTCAATTTTTTCATTTGATGATTTGTTATTGGTTTATGTCTTTTTTTGACCAGACAATTCCGTTTTGACTATTTATCTATGGTATAAGTAAATTAGCGACTTAGTATGATTTTAAAATTTAGACATTATTTATTTTCTGGCCAAAATGAACTCTGTAAGATGTATTTTGTGAGTCTAATTTCCGGTAAAAACGGAAGTTTGAACCCTGGCTATCTGTATTTAAACCAGCATTGTTTGTCACAACACAGCAATCCACACTTGTTTTTATTTGCTCTTGTGTAAGACGTTTTTAACGTTGAAACACGTTGAGCTAAGCTAAATATTAAAGCTTTGTTCTTTTTATATCGACACATAGTGTCTTTGCCTTTTTTTCTGTTGCTGTGACTTCGCTGGAATCCGGTTTTTAATGGAGTGAGTTACTAATTGTATAAATACAAAGTGGCTTACTATATCCTTATTGGAGCTTTCATTTTCTCCTAGTTTGGTTGAGACATACAGACCAAGAGTCCTGCTCCAGATTCACTGATATCACAATTTTATTGAGTGAGTATACTGCACATATAATTCTTGGCTATAATACACATGTCAAGCCCCTTTTCCTTTATTTGGTAGAGATATCTACACAATTGAAATAATTGCTTCAAGACCTGTGTCATCTGTATACTATCAAGGATCACTTGTAATCTAGCCCTTACTGTCCTTTAAAATAGTATAGCCATTTAACCACAATCCTGCCTTAACACTTTTAATTACTGTTTTCAGTATCATTGCTCATTTAATTAGAATTAAATCATAGATATTGATCTAAATTCAAGGATCCCAATAACCTTCAAATCATGAAAACCTGCTTATTTTAATATTCTCTGGAAACATTCACATGTCATTAAGCACTATAAGCTTGCTATATATTATCAATCATATATAGTTAATAGAATAAAAACTGGAATAAGAATAAGAGTATATGGAGCCACCCTGCTTAATCATAACAAATTAAACACTTTATATTGCTATATTTTGAAACATAATCACTAATAGATTAATAGCCAATCGTTTTGTTATATTTCCCTCAAAAGCAAAGTCTCTCCATTCTGAGTGAATCTTGGAAAGGTTTTAAAAATGGATCATTTGCTTTGAATAGGTTATGAAAAAAGAATGAAACGTTCTGTTTTACTATATAAGGTACCATTTGTTATATGTTGTAATGTTGCCATAGTTGCAAATATTTAAATATATTATTCTCCAAGTGTACAGTCATTTGTCACTTTAATATTTTAAACAAGAAGGAATTACTATGTAATTAACTTGGATGATAGATTAAAAATGTTCTTACGTATAACTGTCCTCAAATCTTAGCAATAGTCTCTTTTCCTTTTAAGGGCACAATCTCACTGATTAAAGTACTCATATATTCTTTGACCCATTTTAGGGCTAGATTACGAGTGGAGCGCAATTTAGCGCTCCTGCTTGAGCGTTAACATTGCTAAATGGAGGCTTTTTGCGCATGTCACGTTGTGCTCGTATTACGAGCAAAAAGTTATAGCATCAACGAAAACCCGCAACTTAGAACTAACGCGGTTGGGTTAGCACACATGAAGAATTGCTATCTTCAGTGAGCGTTATTGAAATATTAACAAAAATATTAAAAATTATTTTACATACTATATATATTACAGTATGTATAATAATTTTATAGAATTTTTTATAATTTTCAGTTATGCACATTGAAGATAGCAATTCTAAATGTGAACTAACCCGACGCATTAGTTATAAGTTGCGTACCCTGATTCGTGTTACACATATTTTACATTCCTATGTTCTTCAAATAGAAAATAATGTACGTTTTATTATTAAATATATATTTCTATATATATGTGATACTGTTCATGTAAAACACATATCTATACCAATATATCCATAGAAATACAGGTGTGTGTGTATATATATATAATAAATGTATTTACAAAAAAGGGGCATTGTCCTTGCCAATTAGAAAAGTAAAGAACATTGGAATGTGAAATATGTACAGTAACTATACAGTAAAACACATAAATACTTAAATACATATGTACACACACACATGCATATATATATATATATATATATATATATATATATATATATATATATATATATATATATACATACATATTTAGACATATGTATGTATGAATCTCTATGTTAAAGCCCTTTGCATGCCTTCTTTTTTTAACATCTGAGACCTTATATCTTGGAACCCTTATACTTTTTTAATGCAACATTTAGTTTTTAAATAATTTTCATCATACATTGTTATTATGAGTGTAACTGTACTTTTAAATGTATTTTTTTGTATTAATCTTTTTATTGAGGTTGTTTCAGAAAAAATCAACATTAAACAATTTGTCAATATTATATACACTGGGTACATCAATTGTTTTGTTGGTACAAGCTTATACAATATAATAAAGGAAGATATACAAAACTGTGAGGCATCTGAAAATCAGAGCAACACCATCTACCTTAGTGCAGATGTACAATATGAATGGAACCTCTTTTTTTTATTTTTAGGAATACATGCGCCTCCAAAGCTTCAAAGGGCCACTCATGGACCCTTAAAGGCTTAAATGACTCAGAGGAGGGATTATAATATTGGAAAACTTCCAGGGTGCTCAGGAGACCACTTTTGGGCCTCAAACTAGACAAACCTACATTTTATACTTAACTTAAAATTAAAAAAATACAACTGAGGATCCCCATCAAAGAAATATCAATAACATCACAGGGAATGCCTCCAACAGGGAGCTGTAGCTCCTTCAAAGGCACTCAATTGGAATAGAGAGACTACATGGGAGGACTTAGAGAGCTAATACCGGATATATATTACATAAATAGTGAAGATGGCTCAGAAATGGGTGTGAGTTATCTTTCAATTTGCGGTGCGTGGCAGTATTAAGACTCATAGTTATATAAGGGGCAACCAGTGTATTTGGTAATACCGCTAAAATATATTATATTTAGGTAGGCAAAACAATGATGATAAGCTTGGAGAGTTAGGCTCAAGAGTATCTCACTGCTATAGCCCATACATAAGTACATATGTCTTACTGGGCTTTGATTAGGGCTTAAGAGAACACATCATGCTTGGAGTGAGTTGGTTATATCAACTGAGTACCGTACCTATAAACTGCTGGAACCCTATGTAATAAGAGCCTTAATTCTAGAGGTCATAATAGCCTCAGTCCCAGACCGTAAACCTATGATATTAAGCAATCCTGTAGAGTTACCCAAATACAGTATAGCACCATTACACGTTAGGTAAAAACTAAATAAGTAATAACAGTGTATTTACTTACATTGTTATGTCATGGAACTAGAATCAGTCATATAATTATCTGAATGATAGGGGGGCAACTCTAGTGTGGGTAGTCAGTATAGAAAGCACTAGTGGTAGGGAGGTGACTCACTACATTACAGTTGGCACAATAATTAACCTCACATGTTATTATGTACAGGCAGTATTGTGTAAGAAATGGATGGAATCCCCTAATAATTTCTGCATATTTACATAATAGAAGAGGGTGAGCTCAAAACTGAATTAACAGAGTTATCTCCATGGTTCACAACACTTGCTAAGGTTAGCTATTGCCTAAGAAATAAAACGTTCTTAACCACTGGAGTCACTGTCCATATTGTAAATTCTAATAGGAAAAGAAGTTTCAACATAAAAAAATATGCAATGAAATGGACATATAAACTTGGGCAGTCATCTCAGTGGGGGACATGTTTTAAACGTATTTTTGATGTGTTTTGTGCAACTTTTTTGTGTGTCTTGTAACAGTTAAAGGGACAGTACACTGTAAAATTGTTTTTCCATTAATGTATTTGCAATGACTTGTTATACCAACTGCAGAGTATAAAATATTTGAGAAATTGCATTTTCAGGTTTATTTGTGTATATGAAGTAGCTGGTTTTGTGCTTTGAAACCACAGCCTAATACAAGGGGTTGAACTTAAGGTAATATCAGATCTCATTATGTTATCACATTTATATACACAGACTTGCTTCCTTATTTTATAATTGTCTGGAACACCAAAGCTCAATACATAGAGAGAACAATGGAAAATTATCATTTTATTACTTAACTATCCTGTATCCCACTGAGTGTGTAACTTCTTCTGCTGGCTGTGTTTACTTAGGCTTGTCAATAGCATATACTCCAGTATCAAAACTTTCAGTATAGGTTGGGAAACCACAAGCTAAATCAGCTATTTCAAATGCCAAAAGAGGGGTAAAGGAGCTACTTGCAACCAATTTAATACACTCTAGCAGGTAAAAAGGATAATTGGGAATAATTTAAAGGGGAGAAAGTTTTTGGGTGAACTGTCCCTTTAACCAGAGCTCTGAAGTCACGCTAACCCTGCGCATGTTAAAGGACCACTAAACCCAAAATCTTTCTTTCATGATTCAGATAGAGAATAGAAATTTAAACAACATTACAATTTACTTCCATTATTTATTTTGCTTCATTTTTTTAGATATCCTTAGTTGAAGAAAAAGCAATGCACATGGTGATCCAATCACACAAGGCTTCTATGTGCAGCAACCAACCAGCAGCTACTGAGCATATCTAGATATGCTTTTCAGCAAAGAATATCAAGAGAATAAAACAAATTAGATAATATAAGTAAACTAGAAAGATGTTTAAAATTGCATTCTCTTTCTAAATCATGAAAGAAAAAATGTGGGTTTCATGTCCCTTTAAATTCAATTGCCCTCAAGCGAACGCATTTACTTTCAACTTGTACTACATGCGCTATTTTTGTTGTGCGCAAAAGCTAAAAAAATCCAATATTGCTAACAAGCAACAAATTGCACGCCACTCATAATCTAGCCTTTAATGAGGATTTTTTTTTTAATGCTCCAGAACTGCATAAATGATTTTGTAGGCAGACTTTTGTGTGTTGTGTGGGCTGAGCCATGACCTGCAGGGGGCAGGTCTATCAATGTTTGGTGGGTGTGTTTGGTAGGGGCATGGTCAAGGACACGATAGGCTATGGGTGGGTTGGTGTGGTCCGTGATTTCAATTGACAAACTCACTGTGGATTAATTGCTCACTGATCTATTGGTGGAAAAGGTGCAAACAAACACATAAAAAAGTAATTTTATTCAGTACAGGAAAACCCAGTAAAAGCATTTAATACGTTTGACCATATTTTCATTTAGGGGCAACAATCCTAGCTGTAAATATTCATAAAAGGTTAGTATTATGCTGTAAGTATACAACACAGTATTGCAGACTGGTTCAGTCTTTTTTAATGACTACACTAGCACCATACACACTTTTGCAACCAATCTCAGTGCTAACACAAGCACCAATTGATAAATACTCTGTATGCCATGCACAAAGCATACCTAACAAATTCTGAAGGTTGACCTTATAATATAAAGAACAAGCTCCCTGGTCAGATATCCAACGTTTAGACATTTCAAAATGTACTTTTTATACAGGAGGTTCTCAAATTTTACAATGATGTGTGCTGCTCCAGAGTTGTAAGTGGTGATTAGTAGACTGCCAGCAGGGTTGTTTATTGAGGAAAAAGCAATTCTTTAAAGTAAAAAAAATATTTTAGAGAACACCATGAGATTACATATGCAGCGCAGGCTTCAGCGCAACTGCTGAAACCCACTTCGCTCGTAATTTCACCTCGCACATCGGGTATAAAGTGACGTAAGTCGGATAAACTAGCGATGTCCAGAAATGAGAGTAAATACAAATTTCTGGAGTCGCCAGTTACTTACGGCACTTTAGAAGCTGCGACGCCTAAGAAAAAAATAAAATAAATCAAATCTCCCGGAAAAGTCTAACCCGCCTCCCAAAAATAAACCTGACACATATAACCCCTATACCCGCCATCAAACCCACATCGAAACTAATAATAAAAGTATTAACCCCTAAACCGACAACCCCCCACAACGCAATACGCCTAATTAAACTATTAACCCCTAATCCGCAATTCACCCACATCGCGATCTACCGAATAAAAGTATTAACCCCTAATCCGCCATTAACCCACATCGCAACAAACCTAATAAATCTATTAACCCCTAATCCACCAAACCCACACAACGCAAATAGCTAATTAAATTACTAAGACCCCTAACCTAAAACCCCCCAAATTAACCTCAATTACCTAAATTAAAAAATACTAAGTTACAATTAAAATAAAAAAGCTTACATTACTTTAAAAAAAAAAAAAAAATTAATCTAAGATTACAAAAAAATAAAAAGTCTAACATTACATAAAATGTAAAGTTAAACAGCTCTTTTCATTAAAGAAACTATACTAAGCCCCCCCTCTAACAGTAACAGGACCTTCTCCGCCGGACTTCAGGAACGATGACTACCTATTTGAGGGGTTAGACTTAAGCTTTTTTTATTTTTTGGGGGTTTGTTTTTTATTAGATTGGGGATTCCTGGGCACTCTTAAAAGAGCTGAATGCCCTTTTAAGGGCAGTAAAAGAGCTGAATGCCCTTTTAAGGGCAATGCCCATACCAATGCCCCTTTAGGGGTAATGGGTAGTTTAGGATTTTTTTTATTTTGGGGGGTTTTACTGTTATAGGGGAAACTTAGTATTTTTTTAAGTAAAAGAGCTGTTTAACTTAGGGCAATGCCCTACAAAAGGCCCTTTTAAGGGCTATTGGTAGTTTAGCAATAGATTAGGAGGTGTTTTTATTTTGGGGGGCTTTTTTATTTTCATAGGGATTAGGTTGAATTTTTTTTATTTTTGATAATTTGGTTTATTATTTTATTTAATGTTAGACTTTATTTATTTTTTGTAATCTTAGATTAATTTAAATTTAGGTTTTTTAATTTTAAGTAATGTTAGCTTTTTATTTTAATTGTAACTTAGTATTTTTTAATTTAGATAATTGGGGTTAATTTAGGGGTTGTTAGGTTAGGGGGCTTAGTAATTTAATTAGTTATTTGCGCTGTGGGGGTTTGGCGGATTAGGGGTTAATATATTTATTAGGTTTATTGCGATGTGGGTTAATGGCAGATTAGGGGTTCATATACTTTATTAGGTTATGTAGATGTGGGTTAATGGTGGATTAGGGGTGCATATACTTTATTAGGTTTATTTTGATGTGGGTTAATGGCGGATTAGGGGTTCATATACTTTATTAGTTATTGCGGTGGGGTATTGCGGTTGACAGGTAGATAGATATTGTGCATGTGTTAGGTGTTAGTTATTTTCAGGTGGTAGATAGATATTGCGCATGCGTTAGGTGTTAGTTAATATTTTCAAGCAGTTACGGGAGTTACGGTGCTCACATACTTAGTGCAACGCTTGCTGTACCTGCCTATGAGTGGTGAGGTGAAAATGGAGTAACATTTCTCCATTTTCGCTGCTTAAGTCCTTGTGCAGAATATGTGATACCGTTTTACGAAGTGTTTTTTTTTTTTTTTTTTTAACAAGCTTTATTGAGTATTTATATATACACATTAAGCATACAGCGGAATTAAAACGGTACAATAACATATTGTATGAGTATACAAAGGTGTTAATAAAACTATGTCATTTTAGTGGTACATTCAGATGCGTTTTGTTTTTATTTATTTATTTATTTTCCTTCCATCTGTGAATGTATTTTATAATAGACATCTATACTCAAAAAGCCTGCCGTATTTTTTATCTTTTCTAATACTCTCCTCTGTCTTCATTATGCTCAAGTAACATCATTAATTACATGTAACTGTGTGTCTAAAGTCAAATTGAAAACATTATGAACAAACAAACAAACAAAAAAAAAAAAAAAAGGAGGGGGGTGGGGTGGGGGAAGGGAAGCTTGCTGGTGGGTCCCTATTTTAGCGTCTTTAAAGTCTATCGCTCACAGACCAGTACCCCTCCATGTGGCCAGCATCATCTCATGTGTAGTTATCTGGTTGATTTTAAAATAGTGGGATCTTTCTAATATAAGCAGCTCATCTACCTCGCACACCCATTCATCAAGGGTTGGGACAATTCCCGACTTCCATCTCTTAGGTATTAATTTTTTTGCTCCCGTGAGCATTAATAGCATTAGCGCTCGTGTGTGAGATGTTTTGACTATGGGCAGTTGGAATAGGAGGGTTGCTTCTGGGGTGTTTGGGATGGTGGTTTGCAGTTTGTCTGACATGTGGTTGAGCACCCCACGCCAGTAGTCTTTTATTTTTGGGCACTCCCACCAGATATGCAGAAGCGTGCCGCGTTCTCCACAGTCTCTCCAGCACAGAGGGCTTACTGACTGGAAGCATTTGTGTAGCCTTATTGGGGTCAAATACCATCTGCTGGTGAGTTTTAAATGAATTTCCTGTACATTGGCTGAGATGGAAGAGCGTTTAGTTACGTTAAAGGATTTAAGCCAAGTGTCTTCATCAATGTCTTTGCCAAGGTCTTTGCACCAAGCCCTTGTGTAAGATGGGAGGTCGGACCCTGGCGGGGTTGTTATGAGCTTATATAGCAGTGATATTAAATGTCTAGCTGTTTTGCTTGTTGTGCATAGTGTTTCAAAAGGTGTTAAAGTTCTCATGAAGTTCTCTCTGTTTTTATGGTGTGCAAGGTAGTGCTGAAATTGGTTATATCTCAGCCAAGAGTGAAATATCGCTCCATATTTCTCTGCCATTTCTTGTTGGGGAAGTAGCTTTCCATTTGTTACAGCAAAGTGTAATGAGCCTTCACGAAGGTTATAGGGCCTGCTCATTTGTGTACCCAGATGAGAATATGGGAGATCTGGATTTTCTATGATAGGAAGGAGGGGTGAGTGTTTTGTTGAGATATGTGTATTGGTGTTAATTGTTTTGTCCCAGATTCTAAGAGTTTCTGCTATAATAGTGTATTTGTTTATGGTTTTCGGGCGTTTCGTGTGTGAAATGAATGCTAGCGCTCCTACGTTGTTAAGGTTGAGGATCTGGCCCTCCAGTCTGACCCATGCTTTATTTGTGGAATTATGGGCCCATTCTACTATTCTCTGCAGGAATATTGCCTGCCTATATGAAGCCAGGTCCGGGAAGCCCAATCCCCCTCTGTCTCTGGGCATGTATAGGGTTTTTCTTGGGACTCGGGGTTTAACATTATTCCATATGAATTGTTCTAATAATTTTTGGAGTTGCGGGATAAAGTTTTTGTTGATAGGAATCGGGAGCGTTTGTAGGATGTAAAGTATTCGTGGGAGAATGTTCATTTTTATGATTCCAATTTTGCCTAGCCACGGGAGAGGCTTATTTTTCCATGAGGAGAGATCTGTGACTATTTCGTTTTTCAGTTTGAGGTAATTAATCTTAAAGAGGTCTCGGGGGTCTTTAGGGAGAAGGATCCCTAGGTATTTTATGTGGGAGACTGCTATTGGTATTTGGTGGGTTTCACAGAGATTTTGTATTTGTTCCTGTGGGGTTGTTATGGTAAGGATTTCCGATTTTGTGATATTGAGATGAAAGTTAGAGAGGGATCCGTATATCTCCAACTCCTCTAGAAGTTTTGGTATAGATGTTTCAGTGTTGGTGAGGGTGTATAGGATATCATCAGCATATAGTGCTTGTTTATATTCAGTGTCTTTTATTGTAATACCGGAGATATTGGGGTTATTGCGAATTTTCTGTGCCAACGCTTCGATTGACATGGCAAACAGAAGTGGGGAGAGAGGGCATCCCTGTCTTGTCCCGTTTGAGATATTAAAAGTGTTTGATAGGGTTCCATTAACCCTTACTCTCGCGTTCGGGTCAGAGTACAAGGAAAACACGATGTTTATGAAAGCGTTCCCAACGTTCATAGCCTTCAGCACCCGACGCAGGAAGAGCCAATCGACACGATCGAAGGCCTTCTCTGGGTCAGTCGAGAAAAGCACCAATGGCTCCTTCTCATTACGTGCATGTTCTACAAGTTGTAAAATTTTACAGGTGTTGTACCTTGCTTCCCTGCCTGGGACGAATCCCACCTGGTCTGTGGAAATGAGGTTTGGCAAATATTTGTTAAGACGCATTGATAATATTTTAGCCAGGATCTTAATATCAGTATTCAGTAGTGATATAGGTCTGAAATGTTCAGGTGCAGTGTGAGGTTTGCCTGGTTTGGGAATTACCTATATATAAGCCTCAAGCATAGTGCGGGGGAGTTGGGGTTCTGTGATTAAGCTGTTAAACATCTGCAGCATTTTAGGTGCCAGGGTATTAAAAAAGATTTTATAGTATTTAATAGTGAACCCATCTGGGCCTGGGCTCTTGCCACTTGGGAGATCTTTGATCGCTAAAGATAGCTCGTCTTGGGATATAGGCATGTCAAGCGTGTCTGCTTCTTCTTTTGACAAAGAAGGTAGATTTAGGGATGTCAGGTATGCATCTACAGCCTCTTGCTTGTTTGTGAGTTGTGTTTGCGTGTCTGACTTCCTATTTATGTTGTATAGTGTTTTATAATAATGACTGAATGCGTTAGCTATTTGTTTATTGCTATTTACTTTAGTGTCTTCCTTGACAGTGATGCTGTATATATGTGCTCGAAGTTGCTGCCTACGAATGGTTCGGGCCAGCAGCTTACCAGGTTTGTTTCCATTTTCATGGAAATGTTGTTTGACTGATCTCAATCTACTCTGGTAGGCATCAGCGAGGTGCTGATTGAGTTCAGATCTAGCACAGTGTAGTTGTTGCTTGACCTCACTGTCCGCTGTGTTTTGTTTATGTTTTGTTTCTAAGGTTGCAACTGCGTCTAAGAGCGATTTGTGTTTTGCCCTGTACTGCTTGCGCAATCTAGCCGTGTGTTTGAGAAATTCCCCTCGCATAACGCACTTGTGTGCATCCCACATAATAGACAGTGAGGTTTGATGTGGAGTGTTGTGTAGGAAGTAGTCGTTTAGGGATTTTTGTAATTCGGTTTTAATTGGGGGCTTGTCCAGAAGGGTATCATCCATTCTCCAAATATAAGATGTTGGAGGTAAATCTGGCCAGTGGATTTCAGTAGAGACAGGCGCGTGGTCTGACCAGGTAATATGACCGATTGTGCACTCTCCTATCATATCTAGGCCTATCGAATCTGTAAATATATAATCTATGCGCGAGTATTTTGCGCAGGGGGGCGAGTAGAAGGTAAAGTCCTTGGATGTTGGGTGGGCTATGCGCCAGGTATCATGTAGGAGCAGGTCGTGTAGCGTTGCCTTTACTGATTTGAGTATTTTCTTGCGTACGCTAGACGTGCCATTGGAAGTGTCTTGTTGTGGGTCTAGAGGTACATTTAAGTCTCCCGCCACAAACACTGGGCCCTTCGCAACGTCTAAGAGGGATTTGGTGAATCTTTTTAGAAATATGTGTTGGTTGCTGTTTGGTGCATATATTGATGCCATCGTGATTGGGTGTTCGTATAATGTGCCCGTCAGTATTATAAAACGCCCATCTGGGTCTTTCTCCATGTGTGTGTTTTTAAAAGGGATTGAGTGGTGGATCAAGATACCCACTCCATTTTTTTTTGTGAGGCCAGATGCAAGGTAAGCTGTGGGGTATTGTGTATTATGCCATTTGGGCTCTTTGCCTTTTAGAAAATGTGTTTCTTGCAGGAATAGGATGTGACTGTGTATATTTTTTAAATCTCGGAAAGCTATAGACCTCTTCCCGGGGTTGTTTAAACCCTTAGCATTTATTGTGGTGAAGTTAAGGGTATGCGTTTGAAATTTGCTGTTATGTGTGTTCATCTTGTTAGGTGTAGTGGGGAGGAGGGGGGGGGGGGAAGAAGATGGAAAGGTAAAAGGTTTCAGGGAAAAAAAAAAAAACCCCTCTTATTGAGGTATAATAACAAATACGTTCAGTATATCCGCCTTACACACTAGACGAATAAATAATACACAATATATTGATTGGATTTTGTGAATGTTATAATCCAAATAGAGTGTAAGCAATCCAACCTTAAATATTAATAAGTAACAATGAAATTGGTATGAAAAATAATAAACAACAACAAACTCGGTAGTAACTTAGAGGGTGGTAATCCATGAGTGTACGCAACTTGTTGATACATAACAATTTTCAGGACCCCTAAGAGGTGGTCCTGATTCTTTATATGGCCCATAGGGCCTGATCCTTGAATGAGGGTGTAGCTCTACTCCTGTAGGCCTGGGTGGGGAGGGTTCTGGTAATATAGGTATTGGCCACTATCCGGAGAGCCTGTGTGTTTTTTTGCGATAAACTAAACATTTTAGTAGCTTTCTAGATGTGACCTGTAGGCATTGTACTCTTTGATTGCAGATTAAGTTTACTAATCTGTACGTGGTGCCTTTATTCTATACCTAGATTTATATTTTTTAGTCAACAATACCCGTTATATTTTGAACTAGGTGGGTGAGAAAGGCAAATGACTGAGACAATTCATCAGGGTACTGATAATGCTCATCTCTGTCCTTCGCTTAGTGACTTTAGTTGATTTAACCGTAGGGTGTCATTAGCTAGGCTGCAAAACCAGTATAGTAGGGGGATTATGTATTGTCTGGTTGTGCGTTTTAGGTGTTGTCTGTGCTTGCAGGTTGCCTTTCTTGATATTTGACTAGTCGGGGGGCAGGCCTGAGGTATTTAATAGATAACCTATGACCTTTTGGTGCGTGAATAATTGAGATAAAAGTAAAAATATAAAAAGAATACAACACTCTGCAAGGCTAAATTGAACTTACCATTTGTGAAATAATCCCTATCAGGGTAAGACATTGTTATTCAACAGGAGAACTGTAAGTCTTGTATCTGGTATCTCCCGCCGTGGGTAGGTTTTTAGTGAGGAGATAGTTCACTATAACATATTATTTAACATAAGAAAAACAGCTTACAACTCTTAGAACAATACTAACTGGGGTAAGAAATTATTATTCAGCAGGAGAATAGACAGCTCTACGTCTGGTATCTCCCATAGTGGGTAAATTCTTAGTAAGGGATCTGTATGCTGTAAAGCAAAGTCTCTGTTATCTCTTGCAATGAGGTGGGCTGATTGGGCCTCCTCCTGGACAGTAGTGGTTTTTAGGACTCTGACCGTCTGAGTTGAATGTCTTGGGCCGAAGGCCCGCAGCCTGCAGATTGTCAAGTCCTTGATGATTCAAGTTAGTCCTCAGCATGATCAGATGATGTAGGTTTAGGCACTTCTGCCGGTCTGTCTCCCTGAGTGCCCCGATGGCGAGGTGATGTGGTCACTCCGTCGATGTCTGCTAGGAATGCTTTGAAATCTGAGCCTGGTCTGTATGTCACAGATTTGTTGCCTTGGATAGTTATTATTGAAACTGGGAATCCCCAGCGGTATTGAATCTGGCGGTTTCTCAGTTGTTCTGTTACATGAGCCAGTTCGCGACGCTTCTGTAAAGTAGTTGGTGACAGGTCTGAGAACAATTGTAACTCGGTTCCAGCATGTTCATAAGTTCTTCTTTATCCTTATAGTTAAGAAATTTTATGATAATGTCCCGTGGAGGAGCTTTAGGGGGGGGTCTAGGCCTCAAGGCCCTGTGTGCACGTTCCAGTTCAATCTCTGGTGAAGATGGTGTGCCTTTTAATGTTCGGAACAGGCTTTGTAGGTAACCTTCAATTGCGGGGGGGGGTGAACCGATTCAGGGACTCCTCTTACCCTTATATTATTTCGGCGCCCCCTGTTATCTAAGTCCTCCAGTTTATCTGATAATAACTGTATAGTGGCTTCGTGGTCTTGCAGCCTTGCAGAGTTCGCATGTACTTTGGCGTCTGTGGTGGCCTGCGCCTCCTCTACCGCAACAACCCTACCCTCTAGTGAGTTAATGTCCTTGCGTAGGTCTTGTAATAAATTTCGCATTTCATGCATTACGTTTTGTATATCCTCTTTTGAGGACAGCTGCAAGAGATCCTTTTTGGTAACATTAGTATGCAGCTGCGCTTCTTCAGAGGCCTGCTGCTCAGGGGTTTTGGGGTTTATTGCTTCCATGCTTTCTTTATCTGCTGTCACATGATGTTCAATTGGTTTTAGGAATTTATTCAAGGGTTTCAGTGTGGTTTTTTTTTCTGATTTGTGCTGTTTTTTATTAGGCATTCCTCACCATGAAGGGACAAAGTTGAGGAGATTAGGGGTACTACTTATGGTGTGGGAAGTAAGTAAGGCCTCAGGGATCTAGTGTTAACTCAGGGCCCTTTGCTAAAACTTGCTCAAACTTTGCTGGGTAGTTAGTGGTCTTTTCAGCTAATTGCTATTTCCTTGCCCTTAGCCTCAGTTCTCTACACTCCAGCTATCTGCTAGCTTTTAACGGTCTCCCTCTGTGCAGCACTGTTCTCCTTGTCCTCACTTCTTTATGCTTGAACTTGCGTGTGACAAGCTTTACTGCCTATCAGTAGGCCTCCCCCTCTGCCAGCCGCGTGGTGTCAAAAGATTTATAGCCTGCTTAGAGTGCGCTGCGGATGTCTCTCTTTTCCCCCTTTTCCCCTGTCACTTCGCCTAAGCACCGAACCTCCTGTTTGCAATTAAATGGTGTGTGTGATCTAAGTCAGACTCACCACAGTGGGCCACCGCTTGTTAGGTATCCGTCTCTTCCGCTATGAGTACACTGCACTCGCGATCACGCCGCCATTCAGGATTTCTTCTCCCCAGCGCTCCTTAAGGTTTGTGGCTTGCGGCGCTTCACTCTCTTGTCCCCTTTACAGTGTCCAGTGTGATTGCGCTTTGCGAGTGCAGCGTCTTTGGCAGATTGTGTTCCGGGAGGTGCTGGCTGAGTTTCACCTGTCTGGGGCTGGTTTGTAGCCTCTGGCATTCGGGTTAATCTGCTCGCAGGGTTGTTTTGACTATCTAGGTTGTAGTGTGTTATACCCTAGGCTTAGGATGGTATTTTTTCAGGTCCGATTAGCCATTTTATTTAGTTGCTGTACCTCTAGGACTTGGAGCCGTTCTAAAATGCGGCCATTCGCCTGCGTGGCCAAGCTCCGCCCCCCGAAGTGGTTTTATGTTAGCTTATGGGAGTAAAAATTGCTGCCGACGGGTTAAATATACGTGACATATTTATATACAGCGCTGTATATGTGATACAAAAACCATGTAAAAACCGGCGTCGCCGGCTTTTGCGGGCAACACTGCATATGTAATCTTGTCACATGTGCCTTTTCTTTTCATAGGTGCCAACTACAACATACCTATTCTTGTATCATTACAGAGAGTCACAAGGCCCTATAAGACCTTGATTCATAGATGCTATTGAAGTTTCCAAGAAGAACATTGTAAAGAAGAGATTGTGTTCAAAATGAATTGGGCATCTCTTATGCTATCTTTTTGAGGATATCTTTAGTGACCTATTTGCCATTAACATACAGTATATAGCTTCAAAAGGCTCATGATATTTCATAAAACCACTAGCAATGTGTAAAAACAATCTTTGCAACAGTTAGACAACACTCTTGTAAAATGGATATGTAGCAAGTTGACGGCGCTGTATCACTTCCAGGGATCAAAGTTGTCCACCTCCTCAGAATCTCCAGAGTCTCCAAACTTCTCCCACCTCCAAAATAAAAGCTCACAATAGTGCAGCAACTTCCAAATGGTTAGGTGGCGCACGTTTTGAACATACTCACAAGATATTGATGAATAGTAAGCCTTTATTTAAATCCATCAACAGGACTTCTTGGATGGAGCTTTAAAAGTTTATTACAAGCTCAACGCGTTTCGTGTACTTAGATAGCCTTTCTCAAGAGCAACAAGTTAAAAACAGTATAAAACAAGCTGTGTTTGTCTAGCATTACCCTTTATATATAGAGAGCATTTTTCCCTGCCTACCTTCTTTAAGACACACCCATCTACAGGTGTCCTAAATCAGGTTTACATCAGGGTTGTTCCTATCCTCTTCTGTTGTTGTGTGTCTAATAACTACCAAAGTAAGTTGCCAATCAGATCTAACTTCCAGATAAATATTTGGAATATTTTAAATGTCGGCACACCTTAACAGAAAAGGCTTCCAATCTGTATTCATGGCCCTGTCCGAAACATCAACAAAAATAAGCATTTTCTTGCCAATATTACGCTACATTTTTTAGATAGAGAATGCCATTATACTTAATGTACGTTGTACGTTAGCTAATCTTGTTATATATCCGCTGCAGAAAAAGATCTCAACATTCACCATGTCTATGACTACGGCCATGCTGTGCCGAAACCGGTCAGACTTTTTGTATCTCTCTCTTTGCTGAGACCGATGTGCCATTTTTATCCATTGGAATATACTAAATAAAGATGTTTCTATACTTTTTTAACTGGAGTTAAATTGCTTTTTTGCCTTGGCCGTGCATTGAATCTTCCTTTTTCTCATATAGGAAAAATATATACGAATATGATCAGTTAAATTAAGATTAAATCGGCCTATTCACTTACTCATAAACTAATCTACTGGAATATGATGACAGTATTATTACCATTAGAAGCCATGACAACAATGGATATTCAATTCTGGACTCTAGAAATCTACCATTTAGAACCATCCTTAATTTTAAGTTCAGTTGAAACCTATTTACATTTTAGATAGAAGCTGAAACTTTAGTATCTTTGCTCAGACCCCATTCCCCAAATGTTTTTAAATTAAATTTGGGGAATGGGGTCTGAACGAAGATACTAAAGTCAACTTTTTTTAAAACCACATGTTTTGAAGAGAATGGAACACATGTTTTATTGATGATAAAAATTTAAGTAGAATGTTTTTTTAATTATCCACCGTACACCAATAATGACACACATAATTAATTTTTATACATTTTCATAAAATATTAACACTTATGTTAATGGTTGCTTTTAATTAATTAATTAATTATTTAAGGCATTTATTTTGCTAGTGGTTGAAGTGATAGTAAAGAGTGTTCACATACCCTGGTGTTCCAGTGGTGTGTACAGGAGGAACGATGAAGAGATAGACAGTCATAGAAATGTATGAATAATTAAGCGAGCGGTAGGGAAGGAGTGTATATACAGTTTTAATTGTCTATCCAACCTCAAAAGCCACAAAGTATATGAGATATCTCACCACCCAAGAGTTAACACTGAAACACCAATTAAAAATATGTTGCATCTATCTTCTTCATCTTCTGGGCCTTCTATGTGTGATCATGCAACATCAACCTTCTTCTTACTGGCCATCTCTAGCACCTACTGCACAATTATTGCCAACACCACCAGTACTGCTTCCACCTTCCTAAGCAGCATATGCATCATCAGCACATACCATATCTTTCCAAGCAGTACGTGTACCACCTGTGTCCCCTTGAAACAACAACATTTTCACTGACTGCTACTTTGCAACAAGGAGAAGTGATGGAGGTGGAAATCTCCTAAAACAAATCTTCTTCGGAAGAAAAAAGTGTTCTGAGGAATCGACAAATTCAGGTAGACCAACAATATGATATTATGTTATTAATTTCAGATTACATTCATTAAAATAACAGGCAACACCATTACAGCACTTTCATCTGAACACCATCATAAACACCATAACATCAGTGTTAGTTATCAATCATGTCAATTTAAAGGGCCATTCAATTCTATAGAATTGCATAACCAGTGGGGGGTAGTTATCAAGCCGTCAACCTCAAATACGCTGGAATTCCGCAGCGTATTTGTGGCGAGGCTGATTCGCCTTAGTTATCAAAGGCTCGAGACCGGCAAAAGTAGAATTTTGTGACGTAAGCTTCGATCCGCCGGACTCAGTCCGACACAGATCGATTCTTACGTCACTCCAGATGTTCCGCACACAAGTGCGGCACATTCTCACTACTTTTGCTAGCTATCAAAAAACTAGCAGGTACGCTCGGCACTTTTACGGCCCAGCGTACCTGGTTTTCAATCCGCCACCCCTGGAGGCGGCGGATCCCATAGGAATCAATGGGAGTCTGACCATAGCGAAAGTACAAGTTCGCTGCTGACAGACATCCCATTGATTTCTATGGGAGCTGTCTACACCTAACACCCTAACATGTACCCCGAGTCTAAACACCACTAATCTGACCCCCCTACACCACCGCAACTAAATAAAGTTATTACCCCCTAAACCGCCGCTCCCGGAGCCCACCGCAAGCTACTCTATACATATAAACCCCTAAACCGCCGCTCCCGGAGCCCACCGCAACTATAATAAATGTATTAACCCCTAAACCGCCGCTCCCTGAACCCGCCGCAACCTATATTAAATGTATTAACCCCTATCCTGCCCCCCCTACACCGTCGCCACCTATAATAAATTTATTAACCCCTAATCTGCCCCCCCTACATCGTCGCCACCTATAATAAATTTATTAACCCCTATCCTGCCCCCCACTACGCCGCCGCCACTGTAATAAAATCATTAACCCCTAAACCTAAGTCTAACCCTAACCCTAACGCCCCCTAACTTAAATATTAATTAAATAAATCTAAATAAATTAACTCTTATTAACTAAATGAATCCTATTTAAAACTAAATACTTACCTTTAAAATAAACCCTAATATAGCTACAATATAAATAATAATTATATTCTAGCTATCTTAGGATTTATATTTATTTTACAGGTACCTTTCAATTTATTTTAACCATGTACAATAACTATTAAATAGTTATTAACTATTTAATAGCTTACCTAGCTAAAATAAAGAGAAATTTACCTGTGCAATAAATCCTAACCTAAGTTACAATTACACCTAACACTACACTATACTTTAATAAATTATTCCTATTTAAAAATAAATACTTACCTGTAAAATAAACCCTAAGATAGCTACAATGTAATTAATACTTATATTATAGCTATCTTAGGATTTATATTTAGTTTACAGGTAACTTTGTATTTATTTTAGCTAGTTAGAATAGTTATTAAATAGTTATTAACTATTTAATAACTACCTAGCTAAAAGAAATACAAAATTACCTGTAAAATAAATCCTAACTTAAGTTACAATTAAACCTAATACTACACTATCATTAAATTAACTAAATAAACTACCTACAAATAACTACAATGAAATACAATTACATAAACTAACTAAAGTACAAAAAATAAAAAAAGCTAAGTTACAAAAAATAAAAAATTAAGTTACAAACATGTTAAAAATATTACAACAATTTTAAGCTACTTACACCTAATCTAAGCCCCCTAATAAAATAACAAACCCCCCCAAAATAAAAAAAATCCCTACCCTATTCTAAATTACATAAATTTCAAAGCTCTTTTACCTTACCAGCCCTTAAAAGGGCCATTTGTGGGGGCATGCCCCAAAAAGTTCAGCTCTTTTGCCTGTAAAAGAAAAATACAACCCCCCCCCAACATTAAAACCCACCACCCACATACCCCTAATCTAACCCAAACCCCCCTTACAAAAACCTAACACTAATCCCCTGAAGATCATCCTACCTTGAGTCGTCTTCACTCAGCCGAGCAGCGATGGAACCGAAGTGGACATCCGGAGCGGAAGAAGTTAATCCTCCAAGCGGCGCTGAAGAAATCTTCCATCCGATGAAGTCATCATCCAGGCGGCGCTGAAGAAGTCTTCGATCCGGCCGATGTCATCTTCAAAGAGGCGCTGAAGAGGTCTTCTATCCGGGCGAAGTCATCTTCCAAGCCGGGTCTTGAATCTTCCTTCCGCCGACGCGGAACCACCTTCTTCACCGACGGACTACGACGAATGACGGCTCCTTTAAGGGACGTCATCCAAGATGGCGTCCCCTCAATTCCGATTGGCTGATAGGATTCTATCAGCCAATCGGAATTAAGGTAGGAAAAATCTGATTGGCTGATGGAATCAGCCAATCAGATTGAGCTCGCATTCTATTGGCTGTTCCGATCAGCCAATAGAATGCGAGCTCAATCTGATTGGCTGATTGGATCAGCCAATCGGATTGAACTTGAATCTGATTGGCTGATTCCATCAGCCAATCAGATTTTCCTACCTTAATTCCGATTGGCTGATAGAATCCTATCAGCCAATCGGAATTGAGGGGACGCCATCTTGGATGACGTCCCTTAAAGGAGCCGTCATTTGTCGTAGTCCGTCGGTGAAGAAGGTGGTTCCGCGTCGGCGGAAGGAAGATTCAAGACCCGGCTTGGAAGATGACTTCGCCCGGATAGAAGACCTCTTCAGCGCCTCTTTGAAGATGACATCGGCCGGATCGAAGACTTCTTCAGCGCCGCCTGGATGATGACTTCATCGGATGGAAGATTTCTTCAGCGCCGCTTGGAGGATTAACTTCTTCCGCTCCGGAAGTCCACTTTGGTTCCATCGCTGCTCGGCTGAGTGAAGACGACTCAAGGTAGGATGATCTTCAGGGGATTAGTGTTAGGTTTTTGTAAGGGGGGTTTGGGTTAGATTAGGGGTATGTGGGTGGTGGGTTTTAATGTTGGGGGGGGGTTGTATTTTTCTTTTACAGGCAAAAGAGCTGAACTTTTTGGGGCATGCCCCCACAAATGGCCCTTTTAAGGGCTGGTAAGGTAAAAGAGCTTTGAAATTTATGTAATTTAGAATAGGGTAGGGTTTTTTTTTATTTTGGGGGGGTTTGTTATTTTATTAGGGGGCTTAGATTAGGTGTAAGTAGCTTAAAATTGTAATATTTTTAACATGTTTGTAACTTAATTTTTTATTTTTTGTAACTTAGCTTTTTTTATTTTTTGTACTTTAGTTAGTTTATGTAATTGTATTTCATTGTAGTTATTTGTAGGTAGTTTATTTAGTTAATTTAATGATAGTGTAGTATTAGGTTTAATTGTAACTTAAGTTAGGATTTATTTTACAGGTAATTTTGTATTTCTTTTAGCTAGGTAGTTATTAAATAGTTAATAACTATTTAATAACTATTCTAACTAGCTAAAATAAATACAAAGTTACCTGTAAACTAAATATAAATCCTAAGATAGCTATAAGTATTAATTACATTGTAGCTATCTTAGGGTTTATTTTACAGGTAAGTATTTATTTTTAAATAGGAATAATTTATTAAAGTATAGTGTAGTGTTAGGTGTAATTGTAACTTAGGTTAGGATTTATTTCACAGGTAAATTTCTCTTTATTTTAGCTAGGTAAGCTATTAAATAGTTAATAACTATTTAATAGTTATTGTACATGGTTAAAATAAATTGAAAGGTACCTGTAAAATAAATATAAATCCTAAGATAGCTAGAATATAATTATTATTTATATTGTAGCTATATTAGGGTTTATTTTATAAGTAAGTATTTAGTTTTAAATAGGATTCATTTAGTTAATAAGAGTTAATTTATTTAGATGTATTTAATTAATATTTAAGTTAGGGGGGCATTATGGTTAGGGTTAGACTTAGGTTTAGGGGTTAATCATTTTATTACAGTGGCGGCGGCGTAGTGGGGGGCAGGATAGGGGTTAATAAATTTATTATAGGTTGCGGCGGGTTCATGGAGCGGCGGTTTAGGGGTTAAACTATTTATTTAGTTGCGGAGAGGTGCGGGATCAGCAGGATAGGGGTTAATAATTTTATAATAGAGGGCGACGGTATAGGGGGGCAGGATAGGGGTTACTAGGTATAATGTAGGTGGCAGCGGTGTCCGGGAGCGGCGGTTTAGGGGTTAATACATTTATAAGACTTGCGGCGGGGTCTAGGAGCGGCGGTTTAGGGGTTAATACATTTATAAGACTTGCGGCGGGGTCTAGGAGCGGCGGTTTAGGGGTTAATACATTTATAAGACTTGCGGCGGGGTCTAGGAGCGGCGGTTTAGGGGTTAAACTATTTATTTAGTTGCGGAGAGGTGCGGGATCAGCAGGATAGGGGTTAATAATTTTATAATAGAGGGCGACGGTATAGGGGGGGCAGGATAGGAGTTACTAGGTATACTGTAGGTTGCAGCGGTGTCCGGGAGCGGCGGTTTAGGGGTTAATACATTTATAAGACTTGCGGCAGGGTTTAGGAGCGGCGGTTTAGGGGTTAATACATTTATAAGACTTGCGGCAGGGTCTAGGAGCGGCGGTTTAGGGGTTAGTAACTTTATTTAGTTGCGGGAGGCTCCGGGGGCGCCGGTATAGGGGGTAGAACAGTGTAGTTTAGTGTGAGTGCTTAGTGACAGGCTAGCAATTGTGATGATCTTTATAATGTATTAGCAAACAGCAAGGAGAGAGAACAGGAATACAGACTTTATTCAGCAGCATCCATCTTAACAATAACTGCCCGCCCCCTCCAATCACATGACTAAAATGTTAACTGTTTGTAGTGCACAGAGTGAACTAAGCATAACTATTGAACTTAAACTATAACATAAAGCATACACATCATTACATCTTCCCCTTCAAATATGAAACACTTAATATGAGACAAAGTCTTCCCATATTTTTGGTTTGATAGCTCGACCATAACGAGAGAAAGTAACTGCTGGCTCACTAGCAGTACAATCAGTGTCAGGTTGAGAGTCATTCCCAGCATTATCGCAAGCTGATACACTTATGTTGTCCTCAAAGTCCTCAGTAGACTTTACATCCATGTTAGGGAATTCTGTGCATTCATTGCTTTGCTCTTTATTGTCATTGCTGCTTGGTTCCTCGAGTAGGGTATCAGCTGCAGTGTCTGGTCGAAGATGACGCCTGTTGCGTCTCAGTTTCTGTCCACACTTGGTTTTGATTATATATGACCTTGGTGAATTAGCTTCACTGACAATTCGAGCAGGTTCCCATGTATCCCCAGTGACTCTGTGTCTCACAGCTTGCCCAACCCTGAGTGGACCAAGTAACTTGGTAGATTTGTCAAAATACAGCTTTTGCTTTTTCATGTTTATGTTCCTCTGACCTGTTACCTGATCCTGTGGGATAGTCTGAGGCTGCAATTTCTGTGGTGCAATAGGCACTGTGGTCCTCAGTGCTCTACCCATGAGCAGCTGTGCAGGTGAACATAAACCCTCCATGGGTGTTGCACGATAGTTTAACAGGCCTAGGTACACATCCTGCCCTGATGATTGTGCTTTTCGGATAATGGATTTGGCTATGCCAACATACTTCTCAGCTAAACCATTGGCCTGTGAGTGATACGGACTTACTGGTTTGTGCCTGACTCCCCATTCACGCAGAAAGCACTGGAATTCAGCACTTGAGAATTGCGGGCCATTATCAGACACAAGTTCTTCACACACTCCATGTCTCGAGAGTATTGTTTTGAAAGCCCATATGATTGCTGATGCTTTTAGATTTCTCAGCTGTACTAACTCAAAGAATTTGCTGTAGTAATCTACTACTATCAGGTAGTGGTTGTCCTCAAAATGAAAAATATCTGTGGCCAGTCTCTGCCATGCCCGTGAAGGAGTGTTCCATGGTGTGAGAGGTTCTTTTGCATTGTTTTTTTGAAATGTCTGGCAGGTTTCACATGTCTTCACAAGTGTCTCAATATCAAGGTCCAAATTAGGCCAGTAAACCACATCCCGTGCTCTGCGCTTACAAAGAGTAATGCCCAAATGTCCCTGGTGAATTTGCTCCAATATTTCTGCCTGCTGTGATTTAGGAATAACAATACGGTCACCCATGAATATGATATCCGTATGAAAGGATAGTTCATTTCTCACAGGCCAGAATCCCTGCAACTCAGGAGAAAGCTTCTTTCGTTTTTCTGGCCAGCCATTGCACATGACACGAATTAGTTTTTCTAGTACTTTATCTTGTTTGGTATCTTGTCTAATTTTTTCCAGCCGTACATCAGCTATTGGAATATTTACTAGTACTGTATGTACCTGTTCTTCCAATTCAGGTTCATCCCGTGCTTCATGTCCTTCTGGAAACACCCTAGACAGCGTATCTGCCATCGGAATTTCCTTTCCTGGTTTATATTTCACTGTGAGATCATACTGTTGTAGTTTCATAACCATCCTCTGCAGGCGTGGAGGTATAGCAGATAGTGGTTTTTGCATGATGTACTCCAATGGTTTGTGATCAGTTTCCACAACCACTGGGCGACCATAGATATACTGGTGAAATTTCTCACATCCATTTACAATGGCCAACATCTCCTTCTCAATTTGAGCATAATTGGCTTGTGTTGTTGTCAGAGCTCGTGAAGCATATGCAACAGGATGTCCTTGTTGCATTAGCACAGCACCTAACCCAAACTGGGATGCATCCACTTGAAGCACAGTGTTGCAGTTTACGTCAAAATATTTCAGTATTGGCCCCGGATGTTTAGTGATCAGTTTTTTTACTTTCTCAAATGTCTTTTCCATGTTTGCGTCCCAAGACCAAATAGCATCCCTTTGTAGCAATGCACGTAGTGGGGCTGTCAGCTGAGCGAGGCCCTGAGAAAACTTGGATAGATAATTAAAAATGCCTAATGATGTCTCTAGTTCCTTCCTGGAGGATGGGGCCTTCATGCTAATAACTGCTGTTATCTTCTTTGGATCAGGCTTTAAACCCTCTTTGGTTAGAAGGTGTCCAAAATATGTAACCTCTTCTACCCCAATTTGCATTTTGTTTGGATTGAGTTTAAGATTTTTCTCCCGACACCGCTTGAGTAAGGCAATAAGGTTTTCGTCATGTTCTGTACGATCCTTTCCATAAACCAGCAAATCATCAATTATTACTTCAACACCATGTAGACCAGCAATCAACTCATGTGATTTCTTTTGAAATATCTCCTGAGCAGAAGCAATGCCGAAAGGTACCCTTGTGAAACGCCATCGTCCAAAGGGGGAGTTGAAAGTGGTCAGGTGACTGCTGGGTTCATCAAGACGCAATTGCCAGTAACCAGATTGTGCATCTAGTACACTAAACACTGTTGCTCCTACTAGCTTGTGAGCTATATCATCTATGGAGGGGAGTTTGTAGTGTTCTCTCATTATTACTTTGTTCAAATCACGTGGGTCAATGCAAATACGAATTGCGCCTGTGTTTTTCTTCTCTACCACAACCATAGAACTGACCCATTCTGATGGTTCTGTGACCTTTTTTACTACCCCCAACTTCTCCATCCTTGTTAGTTCTTGTTTGACTTTAGCCTCAAGGGATAGAGGTATTTTCCTTGGGGCATGAATGACAGGCTGTGCACCCTCTTTTATACGTATGCGGCTAATCCCCGGGAGGCACCCTAGGCCTTTGAATAGATCACTGTACTCATGCTTAATGTTGTCCTTTGACAGTTCGCTGCACCCACCATCCACAGCCATAATGATCTTTACAAGTCCAATATCTTTACTTGTTTTTAGACCTAATACTGCTGGGGCTTTTGTTTCTATCACAAACAATTGTAAGACCTTTTCAGATCCCTTGTAAAAACATTTTGCATGGCAGCGACCCATCACTTTCAGCTTTTCACCACCATATCCCAACAGTTTTGGTAGGTCTTGAGTCTCTAAGGGGAATTCATTTCTAAGGAGTTCCAGGTATGTGTGGCTTGGCACACAGTTTACTTGTGCCCCTGTATCTATTTTGAATGTGACTGGAGTTTTGTGAGCCCCTATCTGTAGGGTTACATTTGCTTCATCTGCAGACTTGTGTGATTTCTGTACTGCTGCAAGATATATTGGGGTGCAATCTGAGTCTAACCCTGCATTGTCATCATTGTCCTCTATGGCGTGTACAGCCTGTGTTTGTGTCCTTGCAATATGTGAAAACAGTTTACACACCCTGGCAAAATGTCCTCTTTTCTTGCATTTATTACATATCTGCCACCTTGCAGGACAGGCAGCATTTTTGTTGTGCATGTTTCCACAGTAGCCACAGGTTGCTTGTGTGTTACTTGTCCCAGTGTCCCACTTGCCTTTCATCCCCTTGTGTCCTCTTTCTTGCCAGTATCTGCTGCTTTGATTTTCTATAGCACTGATCTGGTATTGTGTTCCTTCCAGTACCTGCATGTCCTTTCTTGACATTTCATATGCTCTAGCAATCCTGATGGCTTTCTCAAGATTTAAATCTTCTTCCTGCAGCAGCTTTTCCTGAACTTCTTTAAACTTACTGCCCATCAGAATACGGTCTTTTATCATATCACCTGCATCATAAAAAGCACAGTCTTTGGCAAGCAAGCGCAGCTGTGTCACCCATTCATCCACAGATTCACCTCCACACTGATTCCTCTCATAAAACATTTTCCTCTGCACTGTGGTGTTTTTCCTTGGATTGCAGTATGCTTCAAACTTTGCAAACAATACCTCTGGTTTTTTTTTTGTCATCTGCAGTGATATCCCCACTTGCCTGCCAGGCTCTGCATACATCACGTCCCTTTTGTCCCACACATATCAAAAAGTGTGCTGCCTTCTGTTGATCAGTCCATCTGTCTGCATCTGGGCCTGCAAACACAAGTTCAATCAGCTCCCTCCATTTTGACCAATTGTCAGAAATGTTCCCTGACTCTAAATCCAGAGAAGGAATGTTCTTTGTGTTGCTGTTTGCTGCCATGTCACTTTTCACCCCACTTCTGGTACCATGTGATGATCTTTATAATGTATTAGCAAACAGCAAGGAGAGAGAACAGGAATACAGACTTTATTCAGCAGCATCCATCTTAACAATAACTGCCCGCCCCCTCCAATCACATGACTAAAATGTTAACTGTTTGTAGTGCACAGAGTGAACTAAGCATAACTATTGAACTTAAACTATAACATAAAGCATACACATCATTACAGCAATAAAGCTGGGAAAAAGCCGAAGGGCAGCGAGATCGGATGAGTGATAACTCTCACAGTCCGCTGCTCATCGCCCCGCGGCTTTTTGACAGCTTTATTTGATAACTTAGGCGAACGTATTCAAGGTCCGCGGCGGCGAAGGTAGGCGAGCTTAGGCGGACGTATTGGGTCGGCGAAGGCAGAAAAGTAGACGGCTTGATAACTACCCCCCAGTATGTACACAATAAAAATATAATGCAATAGCACTTACTGGGAATTTAAAATGATTTTTCTGACAAAAATTAAAAAAAATGACTTTAGTTTTTTGCTTCTCTGTATCATGCGACAGCCATCAGCCAATTACAGACTTATATAAACATATACACTGTGAACTCTTGCATGCTCAGTAGTTAACTTGCTAGTGCCTTAGAAAGTGTGCACATAAAAATACTGAGCACAATTTGATAATGGAAGTAAATTGGAAAGTCTCTTAAAACTGCATGTCCTACCTAAATTATGAAAGTTTAATTTTGACTTTAGTGTCTCTTTAAATGTTTAAAGGGACACTGAACCCAAATGATTTCTTTCGTGATTCAGATAGAGCATGCAATTTTAAGCAACTTATTAATTTACTCCTATTATCAATTTTTCTTCGTTCTCTTGCTATCTTTATTTGAAAAAGAAGGCATCTACGCTTTTTTTTTTGTTCAGAACTGTGGACAGCACTTTTTTATTGGTGGATGAATTTATCCACCAATCCGCAAGGACAACCCAGGTTGTTCACCAAAAATGGGCCAGCATTTAAACTTACATTCTCGCATTTCAAATAAAGATACCAAGAGAATGAAGACAATTTAATAATTGGAGTAAATTAGAAAGTTGCTTAACATTTCATGTTCTATCTGAATTACAAAACAAAAAATTACTTTTATCATCAAATTGGCATTGTTCTCTGGGTAAGTAGGCTCATATGCTAATTTCTAAGCCCTTGAAGGCCGCCTCTTTTCTGAATGCTTTTGACAGTTTTTCACAGCAAGAGGGGGTTAGTTCATGTGTGTCATATAGATACCATTGTGCTCACGTTCACGGAGTTACGTATGAAAGAACACCGATTGGTAGGCAGTCTGCAGAGGCTTAGATACAAGGTAATCACAGGGGAAAAAAGTATATTAATATAACCGTGTTGGTTATGCAAAACTGGGGAATGGGTAATAAAGGGATTATCTATATTTTTAAGCATTAAAAATTCTGGAGTAGATTGTCCCTTTAAATAATTTATTTAAAATGCAATTATAATCAGAGTGCACTGCTATTCAAATACGAGAAATTAATGTTTTGCCAAAATCTTTGTTTTTTTTCATTTGCTTTATTTCATCATAAATATCACTGGCACCAACAATTGACAGGTGCATTCAGATTTGGACACATTTTAATGAAAAACAAGTAATTTTGCGTTATTTATTGCCCAAGATGTGCTGTTTTTGTGTACAAGGAGAATCCAGCATATCCCGAATTTCTGCTGTTTCTTTATTGCTGAGAATGTGCCTTTTTCATAGTGTAAAACACTGGCTGTGGTTGCTATAGAATGGGGATATCTATCTATCTATTATAATAGTATCATTTGGTTTAATCCAGTTTCTGTTGCAATGTTTTCAATAAAATGTAAGATTTTGAATTGGAAATCTTTAAACTTTTAAGCTGCACAAACATTTAAAAATAACAATGTTATGAGCAGTAAAGCTCTGAGTGTTGAACAGATCTTTAAACAAACTTCTAAGATCTTAAAACAAGTATGTACTGTTTGGGAAATATCCAGTCTTAGAAAGTATAAGCAGAATGGTATTATTCCTTGGTTTTAGTGTATGCCAGTTTTTCCAACAGCTCTTCTAACTTCGGACAGCTTTGTACCCAATTGGCAGTTGGCATTGGGCAGGAGCTTTGATTTTAGGTGAAGAACAGGTCATTCCACAATGTATAAATTATTTTAGAACTCAAAAAAGAACAGAAAGTGCTTAAGTAACTGAAAGCTCGTTCTGATTATAGCCTTTTATAAAAAGCTGTATTGGAACATTATGGGCAGTCTAGAGAAGGCCAAATAATTCCATGAGAGCAAAGAGAATTTAAAAAACATGTCATATGTGTTGGAAATGTAAATATATTATATTCACAGTAAATTGTGACCCAAACTATGATACATTGAGGCCAATTTATCAAAGGTCTTGCGGACCTGATCCGACAGTGCGGCTCAGGCCTGCAAGACCTCGCTGAATGCGGAGAGCAATATGCTCTCCATATTCAGCATTGCACCAGCAGCTCACAAGAGCTGCTGGTGCAACGCTGCCCCCTGCAGACTCGCAGCCAATGTGCCCCCAGCAGGGAGGTGTCAATCAACCCAATCGTACTCGATCGGGTTGAATTGCGGCGATTCCTGTCCGTCTCATCAGAGCAGGTGGACAAGGTTATGGAGCAGCGGTCTGAAGACTCGCCAGAAACACGGCTCTACAAGCTCCATTCGGAGCTTGATAAATGGGCCTCTTTGGCTGACGTGAGCTGGAAGCCCATTAGTAAGAAAGCCAAAATGTTTAAGATGAGATCAATATTTATATAAGCCTTATAAAGTGTATTCAATAACATCTGCATTTAAGACTGCAGAATCAATTTGAATTAAAAATGTGGCAGATTTAAGATGAACCCCTTCACTACCAGGATTTTCAGAGAAAAACTTGTCCAAATATCAGAGATTTTTTAGCATTTTGTGCTAGCCTGCCAGTAGCAAAGAATACAACATTTTAAGTTGTTTTTTTTTATTATTTTGTATATATATTTTTTCCCTTTAGTATAGTGGCCCTCCCCCCCTCCCTCCTCACTTTTATTTCCATAGTGTAGGGCCCCCCCCTTCAGTAATTTCTATTCTGTAGCATAGGCCCCCATCCCTTTCTCTCTTCTAACAACATAGTTTATGTTTCTGTAGTGTAGGGAACCCTGCCTCCATCCTTCCCTCCCGCCACTCCCACTCTGCATCAATGATGATCATTACAGAGAGTGAATCTGGCTTCATATGGTAAGGGAGCACGCTGGGCAAAGTACCTCCATATGGTGCAAGAGTTTAAGGGATTGATCAACATCTATCATTTGATAATTATGAGCATGTTAATTGCTGCAGATGAGCTAACAAGATCACAATCACAGATTTTCATTCTTTATCTGCAGCACTTTTTACATTTTAATTTTATTGAAAAAGGTTCTTATACCCTGTACTTAACTTATATTGTCAATATTCAGCTACACATTTGCAGGGCCATTTTTGACTTATTGAATACTGCAGCTAAAAGAACTTGATATTCCCCAAGATACTACATCTCAAATTATTAACAAGTAATACAGTTTTCTAATTTAACATTTGTTTCCACATTGAAATTACCTCATGCAAAAATTGGGTGATATTAGGAAGCAACATCAGCTAACAGATACAAACTCTTCCTACTCAACCAGTTAATGTTCAAAAAGTAATAATAAACACTTCACACTAATAAAAATTAGCAAAATCAATAACCCAACAAACACACATGCCCGTTGTACCGATATTTCTATAGTTTGGGCACAAAACAAGTTAACTGGACACATCAATTATTAGCATCACTTCATACTATTGAAAGGGGTGAATAAACAGACAGTAATAGCTAAACCCCTGAGATTACCATTTGTCGCTAATCATTCACATTTCGTTTTTGGATTAGAAAATTGGGGGATTAACAATGCAGATGATTTTGGGCTAGATTGCAGGTGGAGCGCTAAAGTTAGTGTGGGCTGTGATAAGCATATAAACACATTTATAGACTTTTGAGCCCATTACACTCAAATATCTTAAAACTCCTAAAATAATTTTAAATTATTTTTAATATGTCTATACCTGTATGTATTCATATAGACATATAGGTATAGATATATATTTTACAAAATATAAGATATACAGTCAAAAAAAGAAAAAAAAGCTATACAGTCATGTGAAACGAAAGTACACCCTCTTTGAATTCTATGGTTTTACTTATCAGGACATAAAAATCATCTGGTCCTGGCATGGCTAGGCGGCGGCCATGAATGGTCGCAATATCTGTGGCTCCTAAAGTGATCTGCTCAATCCGCTGATTTAAGCAGTAATTCTGCATCTTACATAGTCATATAACTCCTCTTTGACTAGATTGAAGAGCACGGCATAGTATTACCCCAACTTTGCAGAGATTATGAACTATAGGACCCAGATCTGGTCCGTTAAGATCTTAGGCGGCGGCCTCTACACAAGATCCCGACTCCCCCCCCCCCCCCCGTAATTGGGGTACAGCAGTCTTCTATAGAGTGCCTGTTATACTACAGAAGGGAGCCAATCTGCTAAACATTTCAAAATGTTTGTGTGTTGGGGAGAATTGAACAAATACTATTCCACAAATGGTGGCCCTAGACAGGTGGGAATGTAAAGTGACGCAGCTTCTAAAAGACCACTTCCGGAGCCTAGAAGAAGAACTGTGCAGAATTCTCTTCAGCCCAGGAATTACGATAGTCTCTCTGAGGAAAGATAACTGTGATCCTGTAGCTCTGCAATCTGGCTTGTCTGACTCAATGTCTCCTACCCGCTATAGCCAAATAGCTGATCCCTGCTAAACGGAATCCTTACCTATCAGGGACAACCGCCAAGGGAGGTATACTGTGCAGGAAGACCCTACAAGCAGCCTAATGCTAACATCTAGCCGTTGGCAGAGCTGGTCGGCACCTGAGACAGAAGCGGAGTTCCCTATCACTCCGACAGAAGTCACAGGCGCTCCATGGGACACCCGAGCGAAGAGAACGGAAGGGCCCAGTAAACGGGGTGAGTCCTTCATGGAAGATGCAACCCCAAAGTCCCCTAATCTCAACGGAGGGAATTCTGTTTCATTTGAGGCAGCAAAGGGATACTCGAAGAGTGGTAAAAAGTCCCTCACCCATTGCTATAGGGGCTTCACGTTGATCAGATGGATATCAGACTTTACCTCAGGTGACTGTAGCAAGCTGAACAGGAGATTACTCTGTCCAATGTTTTCCATAACAGCCAATGAACAGAAGTGAAGGCTTTTCGACCCCGGGGGGAGAGGTTGTGGCCGGCATGACAGAGAGACATAGCCATATTAGACTTTGATCCCCGTTTGGGATCTTATGTGGAAATGAACATGTTGTAGCTTGTGGGGTAGAATAGGATTATAAACATATGCTCAATAATTATATGTATATATATATATATATATATATATATATATATATATATAGGCACAGTTCTGATTGCTTATTGTTTACAGCCCTTGGTTTATAGTATGTCTTGTTTTTCTTCTGTAGAGGGTGTTCAATACAGTGGCTAACATTACTCACACTCCCCAATTTGCTTACTGTGCTGGTGGTGGGTTGCCAGCGGCAGAGGCTGCGTGGTACGACATAGTGGTTAACACAGAGGCAGTTAATATATAAACCCATTAATTTACTTCTGACTCATATAACTTTGGGGAGTTAGATACCAGCAATACATTGAAAACAATGGCACTACAATGCTTAGCTGTAAATAGCTAAAAATTTGTCTTCTACTGTAACTAAGTTTACCAGCAAACGCTACTTACATCCTCTTACAATTTATCCCCTGCAGAGTAACTTGCATTAACACTAATCCTTCTTCACGGCTGTGATGTATAGCCCCCCACTATGATGCCCACCTTTGATGTGAGAGCTATATAAGCCCCCTCTATCTATTAGCTAGGAAATACCCATTTGGAGATTATTTACCTGATTAGTAATAAACCCACCCCCTTTGCCTGTATTAAGTTGAGCTAGTCCCCCAGTAAGATTCGACTTTATGATGCATTGTATTACAGAAGAGGGCTCCTTATTTACAATGGGTATGGCGCAGTCCTAAGCTAACAAAACATATCAATTATGAACACCTACCCTAGCTATCTCTGGTGTAAAAGTCATATATAAATTAAGAAATGTGGCTCGCTATTTGATATATGAAATAGCGATCTTTGGGGCCTTTATGTACCACCTTCTATAGCGCCTCTTATGACCAAAAGCTCTAGGCTGATGCTTTTTAATAAATGTGTTCATGTCAAACTTATTAAAGGGGTATAATGCCGCTATCCTAGAACTTCACTGAAAGGGTTCAGCTTCCATGTGTTCTCTACCAGTAAACTACCGGAGATGGTGGTATTTTGGCTTCTAGTTCAGTAGATGGGTTCCAACGAAGGTGTCAATTACTAGAATTAATTACTTAGCCAACTTACTATGAGAATGTTATAATTATTTAATTTCATTACACACTGGGGTATTGTATAACTTAGTTAGCTTTCCCTGATTTTAGAGACAAAGTTAAGTTTTTATTTTGAGATATGTTCCATGCATATGTTGTAAAGTTAAAAAAACTTGTTTATCTACTATTTTGTTAAGCCCTATAGCATATTAATTCTTCTCAGAGGTACGTCTCATTAAGTATAATGATCCTCTTGACTATAAAGTATCCTCTCTTATAGCCCCTGGCACAAGATGACCAGGTCTGAATTGTATCGCTGTTATATCCCTGTCGACCCTCTTAAGAAATGGGTATACTCTTCCTAGATTGTTTCACCCAGAGGTCTGGCTATACATAATATTCCCTAACACATTTCCCCCCATAATCTTTATACTACGCTTGTAATTTGGTTCCCAACATATACATCAGTTTTCTTTCTTAAGGTCCAAAAGTGGCCTATTTTAATATAACCCTCCCTTACTATAATATTAATTACAATGGAGGTCCAAAAGTGACCTTACCTGTTTTTAAGGAGGAGATCAAATCAGGGTTTGAACTTGGATTATCTCATATTGTACTATTGTTGAAAATGTTCATGTTGTGTTTTATTGACATTGTACGCTCACAGTGAGATTGTGGCTCAAAACACCCATATTTTAAGGTCCAAGAGTGTCCGTGTTTTATACTGGAGTGCCTCATCTAAGTCATTTCATTTACATTGGTCCATGAGGGGCCTGTTGAAGCATCAGAGGTGGACTCATCCTATACTATAAAAGGCCAAGTGTGTTTGTCCGACGCTGTCATGTGCAGTAGAGACAGCACGAGGACAAACACACCTGGCCTTAAATCCCTACCTGATCTGCCGACTGCCGCGAGCAGAAGTGGGCATGTCTGAGCGTGTGCGGGGGGCGTGGCCGACCATGACGGGGGAGAGAGGGGAGAGAGGAGAGAGAGATCAAGAGGGGAGAGAGAGATCAAGAGGGAAGAAAGAGAGAGGGGGAGAGAGAGAGGGGGGAGAGAGAGGGGGGGAGAGAGAGAGAGGGGGGAGAGAGAAAGAGGGGAGATGTGGAGAGAGAGAGAGAGAGAGAGAGAGGGGAGAGAAAGAGGGGAGAGAGAGAGAGAGAGAGAGAGAGAGAGGGGAGAGAGAAAGAGAGAGGGGGGAGATAGGGAGAGAGAGAGAGAGGGAAGAGAGAGAGGGGAGAGAGAGGGGAGATGTGGAGAGAGAGAGAGAAGGGAGAGAAAGAGGGGAGAGAGAAAGAGAGAGGGGGAGGGAGAGAGAGAGGGGAGAGAGAGAGAGAAGGGAGAGAGAGGGGAGAGAGAGAGAGGAGAGAGAGAGGAGAGAGAGGGGAGAGAGGAGAGAGAGAGAGAGAGAGAGAGAGAGAGAGAGAGAGAGAGAGAGGGGAGAGAGAGAGGGGGGAGAGAGAAAGAGGGGAGATGTGGATGGAGAGAGAGGGAAGAGAAAGAGGGAGAGAGAGAGGGGAGAGAGAAATAGAGAGGGGGAGATAGAGTGAGAGGGGAGAGAGAGAGATGGGAGAGAGAGGGGGGAGAGAGAGAGACAGAGGGGGGAGATAGAGAGAGAGGAGAGAGAGAGGAGAGAGAGAGGAGAGAGAGATAGAGGGGAAGAGAGAGAGAGGAGAGAGGGGAGATAGAAAGAGGGGAGAGAGAGAGAGGTTGAGAGAGGGGAGAGAGCGAGGGGAGAGAGACAGGGGAGAGAGAGAGGGGAGAGAGGGAGAGAGAGAGACATGAGAGAGAGAGAGAGAGAGAGGGGGGAGAGAGAGAGAGAGAGAGAGAGAGGGGAGATAGAAAGAGGGGA